>NC_074684.1:38438851-38454317 GCF_029448725.1 Salvelinus fontinalis | reverse complement strand
TCTGTGTCTCTCTCTGTCTCTCCCTCCCTCTCTCCCTGTCTCTCTCCCTCTCTCCCTGTCTCTCTCTCCCTCTCTCCCTCTCTCTCTCTCCCCTCTCTGTCTCTCTCCCCTCTCTCTCTCTCTCACTATCCCCCCTCTCCCCTTCTCTCTCTCCCTCTCTCCCTCTCTCCCTCTCTCTCCCTCTCCTCCCCTCTCTGTCTCTCTCCTCTCTCTCTCTGTCTCTCTCTCCCTCTATCCCCCTCTCTCTCCCTCTCTCCCTGTCTCTCTCCCTCTCTCTCTCTCTCTCTCTCTCTCTCTCTCTCTCTCTCTCTCTCTCTCTCTCTCTCTCTCTCTCCCTGTCTCTCTCCCCCTCTCTCTCTCACTCTATCCCTCCTCTCTCCTCTCCCTCTCCTCTCCTCTCTCTCTCTCTCTCTCTCTCTCTCCCTCTATCCCCATCTCTCTCCCTCTCTCCCTGTCTCTCTCCCCCTCTCTCTCTCCCTCTATCCCTCCCTCTCCCCTCTCTCCCTCTCTCTCCTCTCTCCCTCTCTCTCTCCCTCTCTCCCTCTCTCTCTCTCTCTCTCTCCCTCTCTCTCTCTCTCTCCCTCTCTCTCTCTCTCTCTCTCTCTCTCTCTCTCTCTCTCTCTCTCTCTCTCTCTCTCCCTCTCTCGCTCCTCAGCACCCGTAAAATTGGTTTATTCCTCGATGCCCTTTCACAACCGCCGACTTTCCCACGGTAGGCTAAAGGACTAAATAATGGATTAATACCTCACGGCGTTAATGTGATGGCCTAAACCACAAATTCAAGGGTGACACCGAAAACATTCAAATAAATTCATCGGAAGTGTTCCATTTCCTAATTGCCATGGCATCACTACACTTAACACACATCGCTAAATGTAGGCTAAGTAATTGTTTAAATATATTACACATGATTCAAAATGTAGGCTAAGTAATTGTTTAAATATATTACACATGATTCAAAATGTAGGCTAAGTAATTGTTTAAATATATTACACATGATTCAAAATGTAGGCTAAGTAATTGTTTAAATATATTACACATGATTCAAAATGTAGGCTAAGTAATTGTTTAAATATATTACACATGATTCAAAATGTAGGCTAAGTAATTGTTTAAATATATTACACATGATTCAAAATGTAGGCTAAGTAATTGTTTAAATATATTACACATGATTCAAAATGTAGGCTAAGTAATTGTTTAAATATATTACACATGATTCAAAATGTAGGCTAAGTAATTGTTTAAATATATTACACATGATTCAAAATGTAGGCTAAGTAATTGTTTAAATATATTACACATGATTCAAAATGTAGGCTAAGTAATTGTTTAAATATATTACACATGATTCTCGCAGTTATTGAAATAGCCTATTTTATCATCGGCAAGAAGCCACCAGCCTATAAATTCTAACATCTGTTATTATTTTCCAATTTCATATTCTTGTAAATTCTTCGACTTCAATAATCAAGACAAAATCAAGACAAATAATAATGAAGACAAAAACGATTTATTTGATGTTAGTAAAATGCCTCATGTTTTATTACATAAAGAAGTGTGTTTGTGCACAAGGAGGATGCTGAGAAGTGTATCTAGTCTCGAGGCTGTTTTTGAACACTTGTCCTATTAATTAATAACGATTCATTTTAGTTGATGTTTTGCCATTAATCCGTGTTTGTACCTCTGATTGGTCGGTGCGCTCACGGCTTTCCCCAATAACCATCTGGCGGAAATGGAGACACACTGACTGGCACGCGCCGCAACGTTTCCATGGTCACCATTGGGGCTAGGCTACCTAACCCGTTCACTTGGCACCGTTGGTAAAATGATATTTTAAGAAAGTATAGGCGCTATCTAAACTTTAATTGCGTTATAGGCTTATTCTGTGTTTTGATTAATAATTATTACAACCAAAGCTCTGTGGCACAAGCTCCCGAACGCACGCGCACGCGCACACACACACACACACACACACACACACACACACACACACACACACACACACACACACACACACACACACACACACACACACACACACACACACACACACACACACACACACACACACACACACAGAGGTGCAATGCTATTTCAATCCTTTGAGAAATCTCCTCAGTGGGTTGGCCATACCGTGTGTAGCATATTGTAAGCCTTGGTCCCAGGTCTCTCTCTTCCTCTCTATACCATTCTCACAGAACACATTCGTTGTTCCTAATTTAAAAAACAACACTACCCTTCTCTGCCTTGACAGCTATTGAAAGCCAGAGAAACAAGCCCATCATCTCAGTTTCCTGTTATATCCACAAGGAGAAAGAAAGACAGCTGCTGTTGTTCCTGATTTGACTTTCGTAGTCTATTATTCTCTAACGGTTGTTTTTCTAACAGGTTTAAAGAGTAAAACGTGGTTTAAGAGTCAAATGTTCTGTGGAAATGACTAGCTGACAGCTCAACCCTCTTCCTGGAGGTCTACCGTCCTGTGGGTTTACAGCTCAACCCTCTTCCTGGAGGTCTACCGTCCTGTGGGTTTACAGCTCAACCCTCTTCATGGAGATCTACCGTCCTGTAGGTTTACAGCTCAACCCTCTTCCTGGAGGTCTACCGTCCTGTGGGTTTACAGCTCAACCCTCTTCCTGGAGATCTACCGTCCTGTAGGTTTACAGTCCAATCCTCTTCCTGGAGATCTACTGTCCTGTGGGTTTTCAGTCCAACCCTCTTCCTGGAGATCTACCATCCTACAGGACAATAGGATTGGGCTGTAAACCTACAGGACAGTAGATCTTCAGGAAGAGGGTTGGACTGTAAACCTACAGGACGGTAGATCTCCAGGAAGAGGATTGGGCTGTAAACCCACAGGACAGTAGATCTTCAGGAAGAGGGTTGGACTGTAAACCTACAGGACGGTAGATCTCCAGGAAGAGGATTGGGCTGTAAACCCACAGGACAGTAGATCCCCAGGAAGAGGGTTGGACTGAAAACCTACAGGACATTAGATCTCCAGGAAGAGGGTTGGACTGAAAACCTACAGGACATTAGATCCCCAGGAAGAGGGTTGGACTTCCCTGCTTTAAACTCTCAGCAGTAGGTTAAAGGTATTTCCTTATTAATAATCCAAAAATGAAAGTTATGGTTTTCAATACTTAAACTGAGTTTTTCTTTTGTTGAGTCGATAGGTTTCGATGAATTGTCCTTCGGGTCTTTTGCTATGAGGGATAATTCACCAATAACATGGCTGCCGTTCTACTCCATTTAAAACCTTAATTTGACCTCTTACTGTTGTTGACAAGGAGGGCAGACCTGGTGTAGACATATTGACTTACCTGTCTGGTGGATAATGGGACCATGGAGACACACTGTTCTGGACCAGATGTCTGTCTATCTCTGTGTTTTCTCAACTCTGATATGACATTTATGCTAATAAGTGTCATCGCAGTATTGTTTATTATGTATTGCTACATTTGGTTGAGAAGAGAATTAGGAATTAGCAATTATTCGCTTGAAAGGAAATGTGTAGAGATGCATTTTTTACGAGTTAGCTTTTTTATGCAAATATAGATCAACTTTACATCTCTTGTGTAGCAACCTGTTTAAATGTTGTTATGTGTGTTTGCTATGGGTCTACAATATTCTCCCCCCCCCCCCCCCCCCCCCTCAAAATTAGGGCATTGTTGATCGTTTCTAGGTGGACAACAATCTAGTGTCCTGAGTGTTTTTAGTCTTTATAGCCAGGTCTGCTGTATAATGGCCGTTATGGTCTCTGATGGCAAATTTCACCCCGCTTATTTAACTCACGCACCATATGGCTCCAATACACCCCACATAAAAAAAAATGCCATAAAAATGGTGACAATTGTGTTTTATTGGCAGAAGGTTTAACATGTATATAGACCAGCTGATAACGGTAAATTGTCCTGCTATATGTGCAGAATCAAATGACAAGGAAGCCTTGAGGTCTCTGCTAGGCAGCTGAAACAAGCCTGGAGGCCAGATATGGTTTATTATATAGGATTATTCCCAAATGACTCCCTGTTCCCTGTATAGTGCACTCTGGCCTGAATGCGTCTTGTCTGGAGGGAACCTGGCACAATCCCTAAGGTGAAGCACGGTGGTCTGGGGGATGTTATTCAGTGGCAGGGACTGGGAGACTAGTCAGAGACTAGTCAGGATTGAAGCAAAGTACAGAGACATCCTTGATGAAAACCTGCTCCAAAGCGTTCAGGACTGTCACGGATTACCCCGGTACAGCTGCTCATTCCGTGCACCAGTTCCAGAGTTCTACGTCACCGGCCTCTAGGCGTCACTGAACTGTTTCATTATACACACCTGGTTCCCATTTCCCTTGATTAGTAATTGTATATATGTGCCCTCTGTTCACCTTTGTCTGGTCCGTTATTGTTCCCATGTCCGTTGTGCTTTGTTGTTTTGGCTTTTGTGCTGCTTGAATTGTGTACTCCCTATTACTGGTCTCATCCCGTTTAGTATTGTGCGCTTGTTATTACGGGTCTCGTCCCGTGTATTGTTATTACGGGTCTCTTCCCATGTATTGTTATTACGGGTCTCGTCCCGTTTATTGTTATTACTGGTCTCGTCCCGTTTATTGTTATTACGGGTCTCGTCCCGTGTATTGTTATTACGGGTCTCGTCCCGTGTATTTTTATTACAGGTCTCGTCCCGTGTATTGTTATTACGGGTCTCGTCCCGTGTATTGTTATTACGGGTCTCGTCCCGTGTATTGTTATTACGGGTCTCGTCCCGTGTATTGTTACTACGGGTCTCGTTCCGTGTGTTGTTATTACGGGTCTCGTACCGTGTATTGTCACTACGGGTCTCGTACCGTGTGTTGTTATTACGGGTCTCGTTCCGTGTATTGTTACTACGGGTCTCGTACCGTGTATTGTTATTACGGGTCTCGTCCCGTGTATTGTTATTACGGGTCTCTTCCCATGTATTGTTATTACGGGTCTCGTCCCGTTTATTGTTATTACGGGTCTCGTCCCGTTTATTGTTATTACGGGTCTCGTCCCGTTTATTGTTATTACGGGTCTCGTCCCGTTTATTGTTATTACGGGTCTCTTCCCATGTATTGTTATTACGGGTCTCGTCCCGTTTATTGTTATTACGGGTCTCGTCCCGTTTATTGTTATTACGGGTCTCGTCCCGTGTATTGTTATTACGGGTCTCGTCCCGTGTATTTTTATTACAGGTCTCGTCCCGTGTATGGTTATTACGGGTCTCGTCCCGTGTATTGTTATTACGGGTCTCGTCCCGTGTATTGTTACTATGGGTCTCGTTCCGTGTGTTGTTATTACGGGTCTCGTACCGTGTATTGTCACTACGGGTCTCGTACCGTGTGTTGTTATTACGGGTCTCGTTCCGTGTATTGTTACTACGGGTCTCGTACCGTGTATTGTTATTACGGGTCTCGTCCCGTGTATTGTCACTACGGGTCTCGTCCCGTGTATTGTTACTATGGGTCTCGTCCCGTGTATTGTTATTATGGGTCTCTTCCCGTGTATTGTTATTACGGGTCTCGTCCCGTGTATTTATTAGAAGTTTAACCTCTTTTGTTCATTAAAGTACTGAGTAAAGGGTATGAATTCTTATGTAAATGTGATATTTCAGTTAAAAAATATATATAAATTAGAAAAAATGTAAAAACCTGTTTTGGATTTGTCATTATGTGTTATTATGTGTAGATTGATTAGGGGAAAAAACATTGAATCCATTTTAGATTAAGGTTGTAAAGTTAAAACATTTGGAAAAATTCAAGGGGTCTGAATAGTTTCCAAAGGCACTTTATATATTGGTATTGTTTCATATATATATATATATATATATATATACTAATATATATATTAGTATTGTGTCATATATTAGTATTTTTCATATATATATTAGTATTGTTTCATGTATTAGTATTTTTTCATATATATATATATCAGTATTGTTTCAGATATTAGTATTGTTTCAGATATTAGTATTGTTTCATATATATATATTAGTATTGTTTCATATATTAGTATTTTTTCATATGTATATATTAGTATTGTTTCATATATTAGTATTTTTTCATATTTATATATTAGTATTGTTTCATATATTAGTATTTTTTCATGTATATATATTAGTATTGTTTCAAATATTTGTATTTTTTCATAGGTATTAGTATTGTTTTATAGATATTAGCTGTCTATTTATATTGAATTTACTGTCATTACATGTTTTACTAGTTAAAATATTATAAAAACAAGTCAGGCAATTACTTCTATCAGAGCTGAAAGCGATTCAAGATTTCCTTCATAGATCCCAGATACTTCCTAGGAAATGCCTGCATGTCCACACTAACACGATCAAAGGGGAGATTTTGATTGGCACATATTCTGTGGGTTATTCTAATGCATTCTGTTTGTAATTACATGAACGCACACAGTATTTTATTATTACAGTGTTAGGAAGAAACTCTGACCACAATAAACCCAATGTTAGTTCTGAACCTTTAAACCACCTAACCACAGACTATCATATATTATCTAGAGACAGAGAGACAGAGAGAGGGAGAGAGACAGAGGGGGGGAGAGAGAGAGACAGAGAGAGAGAGAGGGAGGGGTGGGGGGAGAGAGACAGAGAGAAGGAGAGAGACAGAGGGGAGAGAGATAGAGGGAGAGAAAGAGAGGGGGGAGAGAGAGAGAGAGAGAGGGAGAGAGAAAGAGAGAGAGAAAGTCAGAGAGATAGAGGGAGAGAAAGAGAGGGGGGAGAGAGAGGGAGAGAGAAATAAAGAGAGAGAGAGAGGGAGAGAGAGAGAAATAAAGAGAGAGAGAGAAATAAAGAGAGAGAGAGAGGGAGAGAGAAATAAAGAGAGAGAGAAAGTCAGAGAGAGAGAGTAGCTTAATATTGTGCCTAGAAGGATTGAGACATCGGAACAAATCTCTCGTCTTCCTATCATCACAGCAGGGTCTCTCTCTCAACTATAAGCACTGACACAGACACACACACACCACATGCACACACGCAGACACACACACACCACGTCATCACAGCAGGGTCTCTTTCTCTAACCAGACCTTAAGTTCCTGGTGTACTTCCTCTGGTCTTGGTGGAGGGAGGATGGAGGTTGACTGGGGGATAAAGCATCTAGCATCGAACCCTCAGTGTCTGTTCCACTTCCCCTTCCCTTTGTCCCTCTTTCACCTCCTCTCGCCTCCTATCACCTCCTCTCATCTCCTCTCACCTCCTGTCACCTCCTCTCATCTCCTCTCACCTCCTGTCACCTCCTCTCATCTCCTCTCACCTCCTCTCGCCTCCTGTCACCTCCTCTCATCTCCTCTCACCTCCTGTCACCTCCTCTCACCTCCTCTCGCCTCCTGTCTCAGTAGTCTTTAGAGAACCAGAAGAAGAAGAACCAAAACCGTATCAAGAAGAAGAAAACAATGGGTCGGACCAGGATCGGGTCAGAAAAGTTCTCTGGTTGTAGATTTCAGACCATTTCCTGTTCCCAACATTCTGCCTGTTCTCACTGTGAATAAACTGTGGCCCTCTGATTCAGGCAGTGCTGTGAGAGTGTAAACAGCTATTTGTTCAGAGATTTGACAGTAGAATATCTATTGTTGTCAGAGCTATGCCTGGAATGCTGCAGAATTAAACAATATGCTAGGCTACATGACGTTGCTTGCCTCGCTTATCATCGGACACTTGTTTTCTTGCGTGAACGGAAAGTAGTCCATCTTATATACCAAACATGATTGTGGTGAGAATAATTTTAGTTGTCTTACATATTTAGGTATCATCTATAATTGTAGATAAAAAAAACATGAGCTGGAGCACACCCAGAAAATAGTTTGTGTGGAGGTGCTGACTAACGGTGAATAAACTATAAACTATCAAAATGAAGAAAGTCGCACACTCCATGTATAAACTCCCAGCAATTTAATGGGTATTTACCAACGTTTCGACATCACTGTGCCTTCCTCAGGGTCTGAGATTATACATGCAGTGTGCCACTTTCTCTAATTGTAACAAAAAGGCTGTCCTGCTCCTCTCCTCTCCTCTCTACCTAACGTCCCCTCATGTTCCCATCAGTTTCCCTTAAGTCCCGTTAGTTTGGCTGCTCGGCCTCACCTTAGTTATCCCTCACGCATCATAGCCCTTGACATTCCCAACCAATCAAAGCGCTTGTAAATGCGTATCTGGACGCTGCACCCGCCCACTCAGGTCAGCGTGTTCTCGAGGACTTTTTATTGTTGACGTTAACACAAATGTCTGGATGTTGTTGCGTGCATCCAAATAACAACAACAACAACAACAATAATAAGATTCCAAGTCATTCAGATGACCAAAATCATATCAACTTCCTCCAATGGAAACAGCTGTGTTGTGGTGACGATCAAGAGTACAGGGACGGGCCTCAACACCATGTTGTAACCGAACAGCATTATAGAGGACACAACCAAACCAATCATTTATAAGTATATAGTGGGTGAGGTTCATACCAGACAACCGTTTTTACGTGGTCCTCTAGCTGGATTAAGTGACCAACAGTTTTTACGTGGTCCTCTAGATGGATTTAGTGACCAACCGTTTTTACGTGGTCCTCTAGATGGATTTAGTGACCAACCGTTTTTACGTGGTCCTCTAGCTGGATTTAGTGACCAACCGTTTGTACGTGGTCCTCTAGCTGGATTTAGTGACCAACCGTTTGTACGTGGTCCTCTAGCTGGATTTAGTGACCAACCTTTTTTACGTGGTCCTCTAGCTGGATTAAGTGACCAACAGTTTTTACGTGGTCCTCTAGATGGATTTAGTGTCCAACCGTTTGTACGTGGTCCTCTAGCAGGATATAAGTGACCAACAGTTTTTACGTGGTCCTCTAGCTGGATTTAGTGACCAACCGTTTGTACGTGGTCCTCTAGCTGGATTTAGTGACCAACCGTTTGTACGTGGTCCTCTAGCTGGATTTAGTGACCAGCCGTTTGTACGTGGTCCTCTAGCTGGATTTAGCAACCAATAGTTTTTACAATCATGTACACAGCAGTTTCATAATAACAGCAAACCCAACCACCCTATCCAGTGACCTGTAAGAACGCCAATAACTTCCACTGCATTGCCTTTTGTGTTAATACATTTGCCATGTGACAAAGTATTGGTTTCACACCTCTGAAGCCTTACATGTGATCTCTAGACTAAAATCTGTTTCAGACAGTCGATCATTGTCTTCCCCCGACACTCGACTGGATCAGGCTCTAGCTGGGATTGACCCGTTACATTGATGAGGCCATACTGGCTGTCTGTGGCTGTTGCTGCTCGATGGAGTCTATGTTTGATGTCCAGATGGGCTCTGTCGTAAAAGTAAATCTTGATTTAAGCGAGGGTAGGCAAATATGTTGGAGGTCGTAGCAGATTGACACTGATGCTGGAGGTACAAGACTAAGAGCAAGGATTGGGTTTGGAGTTTACGATGTGGCTGCTCTCAAACCCACAGGTTCAAACCGAGACCCAGTCTCAGAGAGGTTTAACACCCCCGAGCTTTGCTTTCAAACCCAGACCCAGAGAGGTTTAACACTCCAAGCTCTGGTTTCAAACCCAGACCCGTCTCAGGAAAGTTGAAAAACCTCACCTGGGGGATCAAGTGACCCTTGAACGAGATGGCCGCATGAACTGAGAGCATGAACTGAGAGCATGCACTAAGAGCATGAACTGAGAACATGAACTGAGAGCATGAACTGAGAGCATGCACTGAGAGCATGAACTGAGAGCATGAACTGACAGCATGAACTGAGAGCATGAACTGAGAGCATGAACTGAGAGCATGAACTGAGAGCATGAACTGAGAGCATGAATTGACAGCATGAACTGAGAGCATGAACTGACAGCATGAACTGAGAGCATGAATTGACAGCATGAACTGAGAGCATGAACTGACAGCATGAACTGAGAGCATGAATTGACAGCATGAACTGACAGCATGAACTGAGAGCATGAATTGACAGCATGAACTGACAGCATGAACTGAGAGCATGAACTGACAGCATGAACTGAGAGCATGAATTGACAGCATGAATTGACAGCATGAACTGAGAGCATGAATTGACAGCATGAACTGACAGCATGAACTGAGAGCATGAACTGACAGCATGAACTGAGAGCATGAATTGACAGCATGAATTGACAGCATGAATTGACAGCATGAACTGAGAGCATGAATTGACAGCATGAACTGACAGCATGAACTGACAGCATGAACTGAGAGCATGAACTGAGAGCATGAACTGAGAGCATGAACTGAGAGCTCCACTTCAAGTTAAACCCCATTGGCTTAAGTAAAAATAAGTATTGGTGGCTACAAAAGGCAACATCGCATGTGGCATTTTTACCCGGACTTGAGCAATAGCCGAGGAAAAAGCCTCCAAGAAACAGCTCCCTTCAGGAAACACCTCCAAGAAACAGCTCCCTTCAGAAAAAGCCTCCAAGAAACAGCTCCCTTCAGAAAAAGCCTCCAAGAAACAGCTCCCTTCAGAAAAAGCCTCCAAGAAACAGCTCCCTTCAGAAAAAGCCTCCAAGAAACAGCTCCCTTCAGAAAAAGCCTCCAAGAAACAGCTCCCTTCAGAAAAAGCCTCCAAGAAACAGCTCCCTTCAGAAAAAGCCTCCAAGAAACAGCTCCCTTCAGAAAAAGCCTCCAAGAAACAGCTCCCTTCAGAAAAAGCCTCCAAGAAACAGCTCCCTTCAGAAAAAGCCTCCAAGAAACAGCTCCCTTCAGAAAAAGCCTCCAAGAAACAGCTCCCTTCAGAAAAAGCTAGCACCGTTAGCCAGGAGCATGAGGACCCATCCCTTTCCAAGTTCCAACAACTGCCAACCTCGTCCTCTGTCGAAGACATCCTCACACCAGAACCTGTCAGCTGGAATACCTCGAAAGCGCTGAGAGTTTGACGAGGTGAAGAAACATTTCATTGACCGAGGCATCTTCAGGGGATTCAGATACCCCTAACGAGTTCAGGATTATTCACAAAGGAGTCCATGCAACACTTCAAAACTCCTGAGGAAACAAGAAGGTTTTTGAATGTCAATCCTGGCCACTGAGAAATGGACCGATGACTAAAAGCGATTACTGTTATTCCTATTGGAGGTAAGACAACATATAGCCACCATCTAATGACCCACCCGCCCTGCTAAACGTCATTATAGCTGTTTTTTATTGATTTATTTTGGCTGCGAGAGGGATATGCCCTATAGTCTAACCTAGATCTGCTAACGTTTTAGCTGAGATGGGGATAGGTCCTATATTCTAATCTAGGCCTACTGACGTTTTAGCTGAGAGAGGGATATGCCCTATAGTCTAACCTAGATCTGCTAACGTTTTAGCTGAGATGGGGATAGGTCCTATATTCTAATCTAGGCCTACTGACGTTTTAGCTGAGAGAGGGATATGCCCTATAGTCTAACCTAGATCTGCTAACGTTTTAGCTGAGATGGGGATAGGTCCTATATTCTAATCTAGGCCTACTGACGTTTTAGCTGAGAGAGGGATAGGTCCTATATTCTAACCCAGGTTTGCTAATGTTTTAGCTGAGTGGGGGATAGGTCCTATAGTCTAATCTAGGCCTACTAATGTTTTAGCTGAGTGGGGGATAGGTCCTATAGTCTAATCTAGGTCTGCTAACGTTTTAGGCTACTTTTATTTCCCCTTTTATGTCAAGTGAGAAAATGAACCATTTACAGCCTGTTAGCCTATATGTCCTACAGACAAGATGACAGGCTGTAAATGGTTAATTTTCTCACGTGACATAAAAGGGGTAATAAAAGTAGCATAAAACGATAATTGGCAGACAAAGTAATCAGATACGGCCAATTTTATATTAGGCCCATACTCTACTTTTTATAATGTATTTATAATTTTCACATAGGCCTTCGCCATTGATAGTCGGTCGATTGCGCCACATCTAGAGACCTAACGAGAGGTTTAGTGTGTCCATTTTCTGCCTAATGTTATGACCGCCTTATCCTATTGATATTTCATTTTAATAATAACAAATTTATCCTATCGATTCCTCTGAGGAATTTGCTCCCTCCTTTCTGTTTGATTTAGTCCAAACGATTAGGCCTATGTCCTTTTGGGGGATGTATTTGTAGGCTATTGATTTGATTTACTTCATTCCTCCCTCTCTTTTTTGGGGGATTTTCTTTCTTTCTGTGGCCTGGACGGGGGCAACGTGGTGCGGAGAAGATTAGGCTTTTTTTTTTTCCTCGGGAGACGTTTTTCAGAACCCAGAATTGTGACTGAGCGTGTGGTTAACAGATCCGTGTTTTTGGAGCGTTCAGAGATATTTTATGGACACCGTTTATTTTTATTTCACGTGATCGCACCCTTCTTTAACTATTATCCACCTATACTCAGAGAGGACACGCACCTTTAACTATTATCCACCTATACTCAGAGACGACTTGCACTAGAGTTTACTGTTCGATGACGTTGACTAGTTTCTTAAATCTTCTGACATGGAACTGCCAACGGCAAGAAACCTGAAAGAGATAGTATGTGTAGTCCAAGATAGCTGCCGTCTTATCAGCTCTAAACCAACCATGCTATTTTGTTTGTCTTTTTGCGTCATTCCTAACTGGTTTTGTACGTATGTAACGGTTCTCGTGGGCTGAAGGAAGAGTGGACCAAGGTGCAGCGTTTAAAGTGTCGTGATTTAATCCCAAAAAAAACTAATCGAACAAAAACAACAAACAGGAGAACGAAAGCGAAACAGTTCTGTCTGGTACAGCAACACAAAACAGAAAACAACTACCCACAAAACACAGGTGGGAAAAGGCTACCTAAGTATGGTTCTCAATCAGAGACAACGATAGACAGCTGCCTCTGATTGAGAACCACACCCGGCCAAACACATAGAAATAGAAAACATAGAACAAAAATGTAGAATGCCCACCCCAACTCATGCCCTGACAAAACCAGAATAGAGACATAAAAAGGATCTCTAAGGTCAAGGTGTGACAACGTAATGTTGCTGCTACCGTCTCTTATGACCGAAAAGAGCTTCTGGACACCAGAACTGGGATTACTCACCTCAAACTGGACGAGGAGTTCTTCTTCAATGACTTGGACGTGAGGGATATTCTACGGACTCCTGACCAGGCCCAGATCCCCGTGATTCGCTGGAAAAGGAGACGGACACTACTGGTCAAAAGGGGGTCACTTAGAAATGTCCTTGTTTTTGAAAGAAAAGCACATTTTTTGTCCATTAAAATAACATCAAATTGATCAGAAATATAGTGTAGACATTGTTAATGTTGTAAATGACCATTGTAGCTGGAAATGGCTGATTTTTAATGGAATATCTACATAGGTGTACAGAGGCCCATTGTCAGCAACCATCACTCCTGTGTTCCAATGGCACGTTGTGTTAGCTAATCCAAGTTCATAATTTTAAAAGGCTAATTGCTCATTAGAAAACCCTTTTGCAATTATGTTAGCACAGCTGAAAACTGTTGTACTGATTAAAGAAGCAATAAAACTGGCCTTCTTTAGACTAGTTGAGTATCTGGAGCATCAGCTTTTGTGGGTTTGATTACAGGCTCAAAATGGCCAGAAACAAAGAACTTTCTTCTGAAACTCGTCAGCCTATTCTTGTTCTGAGAAATGAAGGCTATTCCATGCGAAAAATTGCCAAGAAACTTAAGATCTCGTACAACGCTGTGTACCACTCCCTTCACAGAACAGCTCAAACTGGCTCTAACCAGAATAGAAAGAGGAGTGGGAAGCCCCGGTGCACAACTGAGCAAGAGGACAAGTACATTAGAGTGTCTAGTTTGAGAAACAGACGCCTCACAAGTCTCAACTGGCAGCTTCATTAAATAGTACCCGCAAAACACCATTCTCAATGTCAACAGTGAAGAGGCGACTCCGGGAGGCTGGCCTTCTAGGCAGAGTTCCTCTGTCCAGTCTCAACGTCAACAGTGAAGTGGCGACTCCGGGAGGCTGGCCTTCTAGGCAGAGTTCCTCTGTCCAGTCTCAACAGCAACAGTGAAGAGGCGACTCCGGGAGGCTGGCCTCCTAGGCAGAGTTCCTCTGTCTAGTCTCAACGTCAACAGTGAAGAGGCGACTCCGGGAGGCTGGCCTTCTAGGCAGAGTTCCTCTGTCCAGTCTCAACAGCAACAGTGAAGAGGCGACTCCGGGAGGCTGGCCTTCTAGGCAGAGTTCCTCTGTCCAGTGTCTGTGTTTTTTTGCGTATCTTAATCTTTTCCTTTTATTGGCCAGTCTGAGACATGTTTCTTTTTGTGCAACTCCAGCATCCCGGAGTCGCCTCTTCACTCTCCCTCAACGTGATCAAGACCAATGAGATGATTGTGGACTACAGGAAAAGGAGGACTGAGCACGCCCCCATTCTCATCGACGGGGCTGTATTGGAGCAGGTTGAGAGCTTCAAGTTCCTTGGTGTCCACATCACCAATAAACTAACATGGTCAAATTACGACAACACAATCGTGAAGAGGGCATGACTAAACCTATTCCCCCTCAGGAGACTGAAAAGATTTGGCATGGGTCCTCAGATCCTCAAAAGGTTCTACAGCTGCACCATCGAGAGCATCCTGACTGGTTGCATCACTGCCTGGTAAGGCAACTGCTTGGCCTCCGACTACAAGGCACTACAGAGGGTAGTGCGAACGGCCCAGTACATCGCTGGGGCCAAGCTTCCCGTCACCCAGGACCTCTATACCAGGCGGTGTCAGAGGAAGGCCCTAAAAATTGTCAACGACTCCAGCCGCCCTAATCATAGACTGTTCTCTCTGCTAACGCACGGCTAGCGGTACCGGAGCACCAAGTCTAGGTCCAAGAGGCTTCTAAACAGCTTCTACCCCCAAGCCATAAGACTCCTGAACAACTAATCAAATGGCTACCCATACTACTTGCATTGCCCCCCCCCCCACCTCTTCTACACTGCTGCTACTCTCTGTTATTATCTATGCATAGCCACTTTAATAACTCTACCTACATGTACATAATTACCTCAATTACCTCAACACCGGTTCCTCCATACTTATCCATAAGCATGTTCCATTCATAATTGACAAAAACATATCTGCTCCAGAGTGGAGATTTATACTAATAACTGGGTCACTGTATTGGCAACCAATTACTATGTTAAACAATTACGTCCCTAACACAGATAGTCCTGCTTTCATGTCGAAAGTGATAACCCTGTTCAATGAGCATTGTGTTTCCTTTGGAGTGCTGGCTGGAGATTTTAATTGTACCCTCAACTCAATTCTGGATAAATCATTTCAACTCCCCATCACAAATCCCAGATGGGCAAAGAAGTTGAAGTCTCTTACAAAAGAGATGGGACTGATAGCTATCTGGAGAGAGACTAATAGCTCATCTATGGACTATACATACTACTCTAATGTCCATAACACCTACTCCCGTATAGATAACATTTTTATCCATAGGATTTTCAGAGACCAATAA
>NC_074684.1:38403851-38433851 GCF_029448725.1 Salvelinus fontinalis | reverse complement strand
CTTGATTGTGTGTTTTGGATCACTGTCTTGCTGCATGACCCAGCTGTGCTTCAGCTCACAGACAGATGAGCTTGACATTCTCCTGTAGAATTCTCTGATACAGAGCAGAATTCATGGTTTCCTCTATAAAGGCAAGTGGTCAAGGTCCTGAGGCAGCAAAGCATCCCCAAACCATCACACTACCACCACCATGCTGACCCCAAACCATCACTCTATCACCCCCATGCTGACCCCAAACCATCACACTACCACCCCCATGCTGACCCCAAACCATCACACTACCACTACCATGCTGACCCCAAACCATCACACTACCACCCCCATGCTGACCCCAAACCATCACACTACCACCCCCATGCTGACCCCAAACCATCACACTACCACTACCATGCTGACCCCAAACCATCACACTACCACCACAATGCTGACCCCAAACCATCACACTACCACTCCCATGCTGACCCCAAACCATCACACTACCACCACCATGCTGACCCCAAGCCATCACACTACCACCCCCATGCTGACCCCAAACCATCACACTACCACCACCATGCTGACCCCAAACCATCACACTACCACCACCATGCTGACCCCAAACCATCACACTACCACCCCCATGCTGACCCCAAACCATCACACTACCACCACCATGCTGACCCCAAACCATCACACTACCATCACCATGCTGACCCCAAACCATCACACCACCACCATGCTGACCCCAAACCATCACACTACCACCACCATGCTGACCCCAAACCATCACACTACCACCATGCTGACCCCAAACCATCACACTACCACCACCATGCTGACCCCAAACCATCACACTACCACCACCATGCTGACCCCAAACCATCAAACTACCACCACCATGCTGACCCCAAACCATCACACTACCACCACCATGCTGACCCCAAACCATCCCACTACCACCACCATGCTGACCCCAAACCATCACACTACCACCACCATGCTGACCCCAAACCATCACACTACCACCACCATGCTGACCCCAAACCATCCCACTACTACCACCATGCTGACCCCAAACCATCACACTACCACCACCATGCTGACCCCAAACCATCACACTACCACCACCATGCTGACCCCAAACCATCACACTACCACCACCATGCTGACCCCAAACCATCACACTACCACCACCATGCTGACCCCAAACCATCACACTACCACCACCATGCTGACCCCAAACCATCACACTACCACCACCATGCTGACCCCAAACCATCACACTACCACCACCATGCTGACCCCAAACCATCACACTACCACCACCATGCTGACCCCAAACCATCACACTACCACCACCATGCTGACCCCAAACCATCCCACTACCACCACCATGCTGACCCCAAACCATCACACTACCACCACCATGCTGACCCCAAACCATCACACCACCATCACCATGCTGACCCCAAACCATCACACTACCACCACCATGCTGACCCCAAACCATCCCACTACCACCACCATGCTGACCCCAAACCATCACACTACCACCACCATGCTGACCCCAAACCATCACACCACCACCACCATGCTGACCCCAAACCATCACACTACCACCACCATGCTGACCCCAAACCATCACACTACCACCACCATGCTGACCCCAAAACATCACACTACCACCACCATGCTGACCCCAAACCATCACACTACCACCACCATGCTGACCCCAAACCATCACACTACCACCACCATGCTGACCCCAAACCATCACACTACCACCCCCACGCTGACCCCAAACCATCCCACTACCACCACCATGCTGACCCCAAACCATCACACTACCACCCCCATGCTGACCCCAAACCATCACACTACCACCACCATGCTGACCCCAAACCATCACACTACCACCACCATGCTGACCCCAAACCATCCCACTACCACCACCATGCTGACCCCAAACCATCACACTACCACCCCCATGCTGACCCCAAACCATCACACTACCACCACCATGCTGACCCCAAACCATCACACTACCACCACCATGCTGACCCCAAACCATCACACTACCACCACCATGCTGACCCCAAACCATCACACTACCACCACCATGCTGACCCCAAACCATCACACTACCACCACCATGCTGACCCCAAACCATCACACTACCACCCCCATGCTGACCCCAAACCATCACACTACCACCCCCACGCTGGATCGTTGCTATGAGGTTCTTACTGTGGAATGTAGAGTTTGTTCTGCTGGATCGTTGCTATGAGGTTCTTACTGTGGAATGTAGAGTTTGTTCTGCTGGATCGTTGCTATGAGGTTCTTACTGTGGAATGTAGAGTTTGTTCTGCTGGATCGTTGCTATGAGGTTCTTACTGTGGAATGTAGAGTTTGTTCTGCTGGATCGTTGCTATGAGGTTCTTACTGTGGAATGTAGAGTTTGTTCTGCTGGATCGTTGCTATGAGGTTCTTACTGTGGAATGTAGAGTTTGTTCTGCTGGATCGTTGCTATGAGGTTCTTACTGTGGAATGTAGAGTTTGTTCTGCTGGATCGTTGCTATGAGGTTCTTACTGTGGAATGTAGAGTTTGTTCTGCTGGATCGTTGCTATGAGGTTCTTACTGTGGAATGTAGAGTTTGTTCTGCTGGATCGTTGCTATGAGGTTCTTACTGTGGAATGTAGAGTTTGTTCTGCTGGATCGTTGCTATGAGGTTCTTACTGTGGAATGTAGAGTTTGTTCTGCTGGATCGTTGCTATGAGGTTCTTACTGTGGAATGTAGAGTTTGTTCTGCTGGATCGTTGCTATGAGGTTCTTACTGTGGAATGTAGAGTTTGTTCTGCTGCATCGTTGCTATGAGGTTCTTACTGTGGAATGTAGAGTTTGTTCTGCTGGATCGTTGCTATGAGGTTCTTACTGTGGAATGTAGAGTTTGTTCTGCTGGATCGTTGCTATGAGGTTCTTACTGTGGAATGTAGAGTTTGTTCTGCTGGATCGTTGCTATGAGGTTCTTACTGTGGAATGTAGAGTTTGTTCTGCTGGATCGTTGCTATGAGGTTCTTACTGTGGAATGTAGAGTTTGTTCTGCTGGATCGTTGCTATGAGGTTCTTACTGTGGAATGTAGAGTTTGTTCTGCTGGATCGTTGCTATGAGGTTCTTACTGTGGAATGTAGAGTTTGTTCTGCTGGATCGTTGCTATGAGGTTCTTACTGTGGAATGTAGAGTTTGTTCTGCTGGATCGTTGCTATGAGGTTCTTACTGTGGAATGTAGAGTTTGTTCTGCTGGATCGTTGCTATGAGGTTCTTACTGTGGAATGTAGAGTTTGTTCTGCTGGATCGTTGCTATGAGGTTCTTACTGTGGAATGTAGAGTTTGTTCTGCTGGATCGTTGCTATGAGGTTCTTACTGTGGAATGTAGAGTTTGTTCTGCTGGATCGTTGCTATGAGGTTCTTACTGTGGAATGTAGAGTTTGTTCTTCTCCAGGCATAATGGAACCTATCTCGTCCAATTAATAGACCATGCCCATTTCAAGCTTATCTTTGTAAATCTTACTCCTTGATCCTACTTTGTAGTATACCCCTCAGTTCACCACCATAGAGAGAGAGAGAGAGATAGAGAGAGAGAGATCACCCTGTCTCCCATCCCCTTCCTTCCCCTCCAATGTTGGAACGATCTGAGAGAGAGGGAGAGAGAGAGGCAGAGAGAGATGCAGAGAGAGGGAGAGAGGGAGAGAGAGAGGCAGAGAGAGGGAGAGGCAGAGAGAGGGAGAGAGGGAGAGAGGCAGAGAGAGATGCAGAGAGAGGGAGAGAGGGAGAGAGAGAGGCAGAGAGAGGGAGAGGCAGAGAGAGGGGGAGAGGGAGAGAGGCAGAGAGAGATGCAGAGAGAGGGAGAGAGGGAGAGAGAGAGGCAGAGAGAGGGAGAGGCAGAGAGAGGGAGAGAGAGAGGCAGAGAGAGGGAGAGAGAGAGGCAGAGAGAGGGAGAGGCAGAGAGAGGGAGAGAGGGAGAGAGGCAGAGAGAGATGCAGAGAGAGGGAGAGAGGGAGAGAGAGAGGCAGAGAGAGGGAGAGGCAGAGAGAGGGAGAGAGAGGCAGAGAGAGGGAGCGAGAGAGAGGGAGATGCAGAGAGAGGGAGAGAGAGAGAGGCAGAGAGAGGGAGAGAGTGAGGCAGAGAGAGGCAGAGAGAGGGAGAGAGAGAGAGGCAGAGAGAGGGAGAGAGGGAGAGAGAGAGGCAGAGAGAGGGAGAGAGAGGGAGAGAGAGAGGCAGAGAGAGGGAGAGAGAGAGAGGCAGAGAGAGGGAGTGAGTGAGGCAGAGGGAGAGAGGGAGAGAGAGAGAGAGAGAGAGCAAGAGAGAGGGACCCTCCTGTCTGCTGTCCCCTCCCTTCCCCTCCGACGTTGGTACGAACTGAGAGAAAGAGGGAGAGAGAGAGAAGCAGAGAGAGAGAGGGAGAAAGAGAGGGAGAGAGAGACCCCCCTACCTGCCCTCCCTTCCCCTCAGACAGACATAGGTACGGTCCAAAGGGCTGGTGGTTTGTTTGCTTGGAAAAGGAGAATATCCTCTGAGGTCAAGTCAAACAGGATGTGCTAGAGTGTGGTCCCCCTCTCCCTCTTTCCTATTGGCCCTGGGTATAATGCTCACTCGCGGTGGAGGCACCACACACACACACACACACACACACACACACACACACACACACACACACACACACACACACACACACACACACACACACACACACACACACACACACACACACACACACACACACACACACACACACACACACACACACACACACACACACAACCCCTCCCCCCATACATACCATACCATACGACCACCAGCTTAGTTTAGCTACATGTTTCTGTGACAGCATAGCTCGGGATATTTCTCTTTAAAGCAGAGGTTGTGATTAGAGTAGAGAAATCACAACAGGCTTGTTTAAATAAGACCCTTGGATTGGAGATATTTCTCTACACTAAAGCTAATAAACAGATTGGATGTGTGCCCCAAATGCTTACCTATTCCCTGTATAGTGCACTACTTTCGATCAGGGCTGGTCTAAAAGTAGAGCACTTTATAGGGAACAGGGTCCCATCTGGGATGCAGATGGAGACGCAGATGGAGACTGCTAGCTAGTGATGGAGCAACACATCATGACAAGGCAGTTCGAGGAATGGTCACAGCAGCAACATGAGGTTTATATATATATATGTTTCCCTCGTATATATCTCAACTTGGTTTTAAACAAAATCATCTACTCCTCCATCCCAAAATAGACCCTTTTTTGAATGGAATACATACATTTTGAATTGAATTTATTTTGGGTAACAGACATATACAACGACCCAGAGGATATCACTTGATTATTAATTAAAACGCTTGTTTCCAAAGTAGTCCTCGATGGTATAAACAATAACACATATAATGCTAAGGTTAACTCTAACCTTAACCAATCCCTAATTACTGACCCCTAGCGCTTAACCCTTACCTGAACTCTATTCCTAGCCCTTTCCTGAACCCTAACCCTAACCCTAACCTGAACTGTAACCCTAACCCTTTCCTGAACCCTAACCCTAACCCTTACCTGAACTCTAACCCTAACCCTTTCCTGAACCCTAACCCTAACCCTTACCTGAACTCTAACCCTAACCTTGATCTAATTTGAACCAATTCTGAAATTAAATATTGTTTTGCAGGTCAGCTGTGTCCGAATAGCATTTTCCATACAACACGGGTTCTAGACTTCTTCCTGGTCAGGTTTAAGATGATAAAGGTTAAGACAAGAGGATTCTAATATCCCATAACTCTTTGCTTAGATTAGGAAGAATTGTAAACTAAGGGACAAGCTACGCTAGTTAGCAACAGTACTGATCCCATTCACTTGTTCTAACCGTCTTCAACATAGGTCAGGTCACAACTCCTAGTCCTATATGTAAATAAGAATATGTTCTTAACCTGTTTGGGCTCAAGAGGCAGTATTGAGTAGCCAGATAAAAGGTGCCCATTTCAAAAAGGCCTCGTACTCAATTCTTGCTCGTACAATATGCATATTATTATTACTATTGGATAGAAAACTCTCTAGTTTCTAAAATCTGTGGGTGAAACAGAACTGGACTTAGAGCAATTTTCCTTTTCAATTTTGTATGTCAGAATGCAGAATTTTGCTGGCTGTTCTGAGACCTGTGTATTAATTTGCCTGTCCTCTATTGGTTGAGATGCACTGCATACGCCTTCCACTGGGTGTCAGCGAATAGGGAGAGTTGAAATGGAGTTTCTACGTAGTTCCCAAAGGTTATAAATTGCTTGGAACTGAAGTGTCCCATCTTTCCACCCTTTCGTCTGACGCAGGGACGGTCTTGGCATGTCATTTTAGAAGCTCCCTTTTTAGCTCCTAGATATATCCGGCTCTGTTTTTATTCGATATAGGTGTTGAAGACATCGTAATGTTGTTATTTTAAACCGAATTATATCAGTTTATGTCAGTATATTGCGATTTTCGGGTATTTATTTTCGTGACGCTGTAGGAAGTTGGGTATGTCTGGCCCACATGGCTATTGTTTACTGCTAATTGCAACGTTGAAGAGGACGTTCTCCAACCTAGCAACGATTCTTTTGGAAAAAGGACACCTTTCCCAAGATTCTGATGGGAGTTCATCGAAAAGTAAGAACTATTTATGCTGATAATTCATTGTTCTGTTGAAAAATGTCAAATGCATAAGACGCCATTTCCTGCAGTGTAGCCTTGCGTTATCGCAGCCTGTATTGCGCAGTAAGGTTAATTTTAAAAATGTAATTCAGCGATTGCATTAAGAACTAATTTGTCTTTCAATTGCTGTCCAACCTGTATTTTTTTAGTCAGGTTTATGAATAGTTTTCGATAAGAATAGGTGCCTTTACAAGATGGCGCCGGACAGATTGCTTGACGTTATGGACACTATTCTCATTGTATAAGCACGATTTGTGACGCTAAATATGCACATTTTTGAACAAACTCTATATGCATTGTGTAATATGATGTTACAGGACTGTCATCTGAAGAATTCTGAGAAGGTTAGTGAAACAATTCATATATTTTGGTGGTTTATACGTTATCGCTATTTTTGCCTTGAATCAATGCTGTTGTTATGTTTGCTATTGTGCTAAGCTAATATAAAGCTATATTGTGTTTTCGCTGTAAAACACTTGATAAATCGGAAATATTGTCTGGAATCACAAGATGCCTGTCTTTCAATTGCTGTACAATATGTATTTTTCAGAAATGTTTTATGATGAGTATTTAGTTATTTGGCGTTGGTGTCTGTAATTTTTCTGTCTGCTTTCGGTGCAATTTCTGACTGTAGCTGCAATGTAAACTATGATTTATACCTGAAATATGCACATTTTTCTAACAAAACATATGCTATACAATAAAAATGTTATCAGACTGTCATCTGATGAGGTTGTTTCTTGGTTAGTGGCTATTTATATCTTTATTTGGTTGAATTTGTGATAGCTACTGATGGAGTAAAAAACTGATGGAGTAAAAATAGTGGTGTCTTTTGCTAACGTGGTTAGCTAATAGATTTACATATTGTGTCTTCCCTATAAAACATTTTAAAAATCGGACATGTTGGCTTGATTCACAAGATGTGTACCTTTCATCTGGTGTCTTGGACTTGTTAATGTGTGAAAGTTAAATATTTAAAAAAAATATCTTTTGAATTTCGCGACGTCATGCTTGCACGCCAAACAGGTTAACTGACTTGCCTAGTTAAATAAAGGTTAAATAAATGTTAAATAAATGTTAAATAAAAATAAATAAAATATATACAGTTGAAGTCGGAAGTTTACATACACCTTAGCCAAATACAGTTAAACTCAGTTTTTCACAATTCCTGACATTTAATTCTAGTAAAAAATCCCTGTCTTAGGTTAGTTAGGATCACCACCTTATTTTATGAATGTGAAATGTCAGAATAATAGTAGAGAGAATTATGTATTTCAGCTTGTATTTCTTTCATCACATTCCCAGTGGATCAGAAGTTTACATACACTCAATTAGTATTTGGTAGCGTTGCCTTTAAATTGTTTAACTTTGGTTAAACGTTTCGGGTAGCCGTCCACAAGCTTCCCACAATACGTTCGGTGAATTTTGGCCCATTCCTCCTGACAGAGCTGGTGTAACTGAGTCAGGTTTGTAGGCCTCCTTGCTCGCACATGCCTTTTCAGTTCTGCCCAGAAATGTTCTATGGGATTGAGATCAGGGCTATGTGATGGCCACTCCAATACCCTGACTTTGTTTTCCTTAAGCCATTTTGCCACAACTTTGGAAGTATGCTTGGGGCCATTGTTTATTTGGAAGATTTGTGACTAAGCTTTAACTTCCTGACTGATGTCTTGAGATGTTGCTTCAATATATCCATGTCATTTCCCCCCCTCATGATGCCATCTATTTTGTGAACTGCACCAGTCCCTCCTGCAGCAAAGCACCCCCGCAACATGATGCTGCCACCCCCGTGCTTTACAGTTGGGATGGTGTTCTTCAGCTTGCAAGCATCCCCCTTTTTCCTCCAAACATAACAATGGTCATTATGGCCAAACAGTTCTGTTTTTGTTTCATCAGACCAGAGTACATTTCTCCAAAAAGTTTGATCTTTGTCCCCATGTGCAGTTGCAAACCGTAGTCTGGCTTTTTAATGGCGGTTTTGGAGCAGTGGCTTCCTTGCTGAGCGGCCTTTCAGGTTATGTCGATATATGACTCGTTTTACTGTAGATATAGATACTTTTGTACCTGTTTCCTCCAGCATCTTCACAAGGTCCTTTGCTGGTGTTCTGGGATTGATTTGCACTTTTCGCACCAAAGCACGTTCATCTCTAGGAGACAGAACACGTCTCTTCCTGAGCGGTATGACGGCTGCCTGGTCTCATGGTGTTTAAACTTGCGTACTATTGTTTGTACAGATGAGCTTGGTACCTTCAGGCATTTGGAAAATGCTCCCAAGAATGAACCAGATTTGTGGAGGTCTACCATTTTTTTTCTGAGGTCTTGGCTGATTTCTTTTGATTTTCCCATGATGTCAAGCAAAGAAGCACTGAGTTTGAAGGTAGCCCTTGAAATACATCCAGGGGTACACCTCCAATTTACTCAAATGATGTCAATTAGTCTATCATAAACTTCTAAAACCATGACATCATTTTCTGGAATTTTCCAAGCTGTTTGAAGGCACAGTCAACTTGTTGTATGTAAACTTTTGACACACTGGAATTGTGATACAGTGAATTGTAAGTGAAATAATCTGCCTGCAAACAATTGTTGGAAAAATTACTTGTGTCATGCACAAAGTAGATGTCCTAACCGATTTGCCAAAACTATAGTATGTTAACAAGACATTTGTGGAGTGGTTGAAAAACGAGTTTTAATGACTCCAACCTAAGTGTATGTAAACTTCTGACTTCAACTGTATATCCCACTACAAGGGGGTAGGGTCTCTTTTGAGGCGGAGCCTAACTCTGTCAATCACCACTGAGTGTGTAGTCTACCTGACATAGAGAGGCATGGTAACATGGTAACAGTCAGTGATGTCACAGTAGAAACATAAAAAGAGGCGGGTAAAGGATGATCTTCGTTTGTGACACGTACAGTAACACTCCTTATACTTTCAATGTATTTTTTTTCTCTCGCAAAAGATGGGTAAACACTCACATAAAATATAAAATAAAGGGCGTTTACGTGTATTTACCCTCCACTACAACACTTAGTGTTATGTGCTTGTACTGTATATTGCTGGAGCAAAATGTCTCATCAGTTTGGTTCAACTGTCAGAACCCAAGATTTTTCATGATTTTCTCTGTTTTATTTTTTTATCCAGAAATTTATGTTGTTTTGTTTTTACATTTACTTTTTTTCGCTACATTTACATACATTTTTCATAACACACTTTACATACAGTATACATTTTACAAATAATCGAGCACACATCCATGCAATCTCCATAGACAAACATTGGCAGTAGAATGGCCTTACCGAAGACCTCAGTGACTTTCAACGTGGCACCGTCATAGGATGCCACCTTTCCAACAAGTCAGTTTGTAACCTTTCTGCCCTGCTAGAGATGCCCAGGTCAACTGTAAGTCCTGTTATTGTGAAGTGAAAACATATAGGAGCAACAATGGCTCAGCCGCGAAGTGGTAAGCCACACAAGCTTACAGAATGGGACCGCCAAGTGCTGAAGTGCGTAAAAACATCTGTCCTCGGTTGAAACACTCACTACCGAGTTCCAAACTGCCTCTGGGAGCAACGTCAGTACAATAACTGTTAGTCGGGAGCTTCATCAAATGGGTTTCCATGGCCAAGCAGCCGCACACAAGCCTAAGATCACAATGCGCAATGCCAAGTTCCAGCTGGAATGATGTAAAGATCGCCGCCATTGGACAGTGGAAACGTGTTCTCTGAAGTGAAATTAATCACACTTCACAATCTGGTAGTACGACGGACAAATCTGGGTTTGGCGGATGCCAGGAGAACCCTACCTGCACCGATGCATAGTGCCAACTGTAAAGTTTGGTGGAGGAGGAATTCTAGTTTGAGGCTATTTTTCATGGTTCTGGACACTTAGTTCCAGTGAAGGGAAATCTTAACTCTACAGCATACAATATCATTCTAGATGATTCTGGGCATACAACTTTGTGGCAACAGTTTAGGGAAGGTCCTTTCCTGTTTCAGCATGCCCCATGCACAAAGCGAGGTCCATACAGAAATGGTTTGTCGAGATAGGTGTGGAAGAACTTGACTGGCCGGCACAGAGCCCTGACCTCAACCCCACCGAGAACCTTTGGGATGAATTGGAACACAGACTGCTCAACATCAGTGCCCGACCTCACTAATGCTCTTGTGGCTGAATGTAAGCAAGTCCCTGCAGCAATGTTCCAACATCTAGTGGAAAGCCTTCCCAGAAGATTGGAGGCTGTTATAGCAGCAAAGGGGGGGGACCAACTCCATATTAATGCCCATGATTTTGGATTGAGATGTTCGACGAGCAGGTGTCCACATACTTTTGTTCATTTAGGGTATATTGCTGACAAACACGTTCTCTAACTTCTCCCTCTTCCACTTGCCTCCTCCGTTTATGGGGTAGCGCTGCAACCAGTTGGTTGTAACTTTGGATTGACCAGACATTCCCATATATTTTCTGTATTTTATTTTTCTATATTTTGTGACAGAACTCCACCATTTCTATTCATAATATCATTAATAAATATCGTTTTTTTTTTTTTTATCCATAAATGTTATTTTTTTTTTAAATCAATCAATATATTTGTTGTATTATTTGTTCTATCTTTTCTGGAGGATAAAATGTAAATTGTAACCAGCATTGTATAGCTTGTTCATGAAAGGACAATACTTTAAACAAAGCTTCATTTTCAATTAGTTGGAAATGAGAAGTTCTGTAATCCGTATAAAGGATGAGCATTTCTTAATAACCTACTGGAGAACCAGTTGGAGTTTAAGTATACCTTATGTATTAATGAAGCTTTTAGTGACAGGTTTAATGTTTAATATTTAATAATTTTAGCTCTGCAAACTCATATTCATTACATAAATAGGCATGCTTAATATTGTCTGGCTTAGCTTTCCAAATAAAGTAAAATATTTATTTAATTTTAATTTAATTATTATTTTTTTTATTAATTTAAAAACAAGGCATCTGAAGTAGGCAGCTCCATTAGTCAGTAAACTGCAATAGGACCAAAAAGGTAAACAATATTATTTTTCTGAAATTACCTCTCCATGGTTGCAGAATCTTGTCTATTTTTACTTTCTATTTAAATTGTTTGTGGTAAGTTAATTTATATTTTTTGAGATATGAATACCAAATATGTCTACTTCACCATCCGGCCATTTTATTGGTAAAATACAAGGTAGTGTAAACACTGTCTTTTAACAAATGTAATATGGTACACTTGTCATAACTGGATTTTAGTCCAGAGAGGCTAGAAAAGTGATAAAAAAAATCTTCACTGAGACTTGATCCAGAGATACGAAAAAACTTCAGTCACCGGAATACATTGACGCTTTTGTTTTTAAGCCCTGGACTTCTAACCCCTTGATATTATTGTTGGATCTGATTTTAATAGCTAGCATTCCAATGGCCATAATAAATAGATATGGAGACAACGGACAGCCTTGTTTTATTCCTCTTTAAAGCTCAACACTTTCTGAGAAGTAACCATTATTTACTATTTTACACCTGTGGTTGGAATATGTTCCGCATTGCGTCCAACAACAATATTGACGAATATGCTGATTCGGTGAGCGAGTTCATTAGGAAGTGCATTGACGATGTCGTACCCACAGCAACGATTAAAACATTCCCAAACCAGAAACCGTGGATTGACGACAGCATTCGCGTGAAACTGAAAGCGCGAACCACTGCTTTTAACCAGGGCAAGGTGACCGGAAGCATGACCGAATACAAACAGTGTAGCTATTCTCTCCGCAAGGCAATCAAACAGGCTAAGTCCCAGTACAGAGACAAAATCGAGTCGCAATTCAACAGCTCAGACACAAGAGGTATGTGGCAGGGTCTACAGTCAATCACGGATTACAAAAAGAAAACCAGCCCCGTCGCGGACCAGGATGTCTTGCTCCCAGACAGGCTAAACAACTTTTTTGCCCGCTTTGAGTACAATACAGTGCCACTGACACGGCCCCCTACCAAAACCTGCGGGCTCTCCTTCACTGCAGCCGAGGTGAGTAAAACATTTAAACGTGTTAACCCTCGCAAGGCTGCAGGCCCAGACGGCATTCCCAGCCGCGTCCTCAGAGCATGCGCAGACCAGCTGGCTGGTGTGTTTACGGACATATTCAATCAATCCTTATCCCAGTCTGCTGTTCCCACATGCTTCAAGAGGGCCACCATTGTTCCTGTTCCCAAGAAAGCTAAGGTAACTGAGCTAAACGACTACCGCCCCGTAGCACTCACTTCCGTCATCATGAAGTGCTTTGAGAGACTAGTCAAGGACCATATCACCTCCACCCTACCGGACACCCTAGACCCACTCCAATTTGCTTACCGACCCAATAGGTCCACAGACGACGCAATCGCAACCACACTGCACACTGCCCTAACCCATCTGGACAAGAGGAATACCCATGTGAGAATGCTGTTCATCGATTACAGCTCAGCATTTAACACCATAGTACCCTCCAAACTCGTCATCAAGCTCGAGACCCTGGGTCTCGACCCCGCCCTGTGCAACTGGGTCCTGGACTTCCTGACGGGCCGCCCCCAGGTGGTGAGGGTAGGTAACAACATCTCCACCCCGCTGATCCTCAACACTGGGGCTCCACAAGGGTGCGTTCTGAGCCCTCTCCTGTACTCCCTGTTCACCCACGACTGCGTGGCCATGCACGCCTCCAACTCAATCATCAAGTTTGCGGATGACACTACAGTGGTAGGCTTGATTACCAACAACGACGAGACGGCCTACAGGGAGGAGGTGAGGGCCCTCGGAGTGTTGTGTCAGGAAAATAACCTCACACTCAACGTCAACAAAACAAAGGAGATGATTGTGGACTTCAGGAAACAGCAGAGGGAGCACCCCCCTATCCACATCGACGGGTCAGTAGTGGAGAAGGTGGAAAGTTTTAAGTTCCTCGGTGTACACATCACGGACAAACTGAATTGGTCCACCCACACAGACAGCGTCGTGAAGAAGGCGCAGCAGCGCCTCTTCAACCTCAGGAGGCTGAAGAAATTCGGCTTGTCACCAAAAGCACTCACAAACTTCTACAGATGCACAATCGAGAGCATCCTGTCGGGCTGTATCACCGCCTGGTATGGCAACTGCTCCGCCCACAACCGTAAGGCTCTCCAGAGGGTAGTGAGGTCTGCAGAACGCATCACCGGGGGCAAACTACCTGCCCTCCAGGACACCTACACCACCCGATGTCACAGGAAGGCCATAAAGATCATCAAGGACAACAACCACCCAAGCCACTGCCTGTTCACCCCGCTATCATCCAGAAGGCGTGGTCAGTACAGGTGCATCAAAGCAGGGACCGAGAGACTGAAAAACAGCTTCTATCTCAAGGCCATCAGACTGTTAAACAGCCACCACTAACATTTAGCGGCCGCTGCCAACATACTGACTCAACTCCAGCCACTTTAAAAATGGTTATTGATGGAAATTATGTAAAAATGTACCACTAGCCACTTTAAACAATCCCACTTAATATAATGTTTACATAACCTACATTACCCATCTCATATGTATATACTGTACTCTATATCATCTACTGCATCTTGCCATCTTTATGTAATACATGTACCACTAGCCACTTTAAACTATGCCACTTTATGTTTGCATACCCTACAGTACTCATCTCATATGTATATACCGTTCTCTATACCATCTACTGCATCTTGCCTATGCCGTTCTGTACCACCACTCATTCATATATCTTTATGTACATATTCTTTATCCCTTTACACTTGTGTGTGTATAAGGTAGTAGTTGTGGAATTGTTAGGTTAGATTACTTGTTGGTTATTACTGCATTGTCGGAACTAGAAGCACAAGCATTTCGCTACACTCGCATTAACATCTGCTAACCATGTGTATGTGACTAATAAAATTTGATTTGATTTGATTTGATTTGTACATAACTTTAACCCATTGTAAAAGAGATTCACAGAAATAAAAGTAGTCCAGGCATTTATATATAAATTCTTGTCATACTTTATCAAATGCTATTTTCAAAATCTGCAATGAAGACCAGGCCTGGTATATTTGATGTTTCATAATGTTTCAAATGTGTTAATTAGTTGATGTATATTATCTCCAATATATCGTACATGTAAAAAAAACCCTGCCTGATCAGGATTAACAATATCTGGTAAAAGCCTTTTAAATTCTATGTGCTCTGCATCTCGCCAGGATTTTCGCATCACAACATTGTAGTCTAAGAGGCCTCCAGTTTGTTTTATGCACTGGATCTTTATACAGTGCCTTCGGAAAGTATTCAGACCTCTTGACTTTTTCCACATTGTGTTACGTTACAGCCTTATTCTAAAATGGATTCAAATGTAACGTCCTGACCAGAGTTCTTATGTGTTTTGCTTGTTTAGTGTTGGTCAGGACGTGAGCTGGGTGGGAATTCTATGTTGTGTGTCTAGTTAGTCTGTTTCTGTGTCCAGCCTAATATGGTTCTCAATCAGAGACAGCTGTCAATCGTTGTCCCTGATTGAGAATCATATATAGGTCGCTTGTTTTGTGTTGGGGATTGTGGGTGGTTGTTTCCTGTCTTTTGTCTGCACCAGCTAGGACTGTGACGGTTAGTTTGTTTTGTCATTTTGTATAGTGTCTTGTTTTGTGTTAATTAAATAATGGAAAATTACCACGCTGCACATTGGTCCTCAGATCCTCCTCGCCTCTCCTCGTCTGAGGAGGAGGACGACTTAGACTGCCGTTACATAAAATGTTTTTTTCCCCCTCATTTCCCCCTCATGACAAAGTTAATAATCAAGGGGAAAACGTTTTTTCAATTTTAAAAAACAATCATTATGAATGGCTACAGACATGGTTCATATTTGGTGGTCAGGGTCACAGTGGAGAACAGGGTCAAAAGCAACACTTTTAGTTTCTTTCCTAATTACTCAGCTAGGGATACCATATTTTATGACAAATAACTTATTATGTCCACTACCATTGACAACTTTATTTTCATTTCTTGGGTAAATGAGTTTAACATAAATAGACAGAGAGCAGGTCCCTGGGGCTCATTTGGTAGAACATGGAACTTGCAACTCACTACTGTAAGTCGCTCTGCATAAGAGCATCTGCTAATTTACTCAAATGTAAAGAACAAAACTTCTTCTGCAAATTTACTTTGGTATCTACCCGGCGGGTTGGGAGTAACACAGCCGTGGGACTGAAGTAACAGCTGGCGAGAAGCGCACAATATCTGTCTTTTCTCCATGTTTCTGGTTAGTAATGCTCATTACTTTCAACAAATGGACTGTCAACCATCATTTCATGTTCGTGTCGATTCGAAAATTAATACTATAGGTTTGAAATGTATGAACCACGGCAACGTCGCAATATTACGCAACTGCATTTTGCCTTACAATATTAATCAGCGGGCCGCGACCTAGACCGGGGCAGAGCACAATTGGCCCAGTGTCGTCTAGGTTAGGGGAGGGTTTGACTTAACGGGATGTCCTTGTCCCATCGTTCCTGTGATGGGCCGGGCGCATGCACACTGACACGGTTGCCAGGTGTACGGTGTTTCCTCCGACACATTGGTGCGGCTGGCTTCCGGGTTGGATGGGCATTGCGTCAAGAAGCAGTGCGGCTTGGCTGGGTCATGTTTCGGAGGACACACGGCTCTCGACCTTCACCTCTCCCGAGTTCGTACGGGAGATGCAGCGATGGGAAAAGCCTGTAACTACCAATTGGATACCACGAAATTGGGGAGAAAAAGGGCAAAAAAAATGTATACAAATAAAATTAAAGCATACATTTAAAAAAAATATATATATATATTAATCAGACAAAATGGATGACATAATGGTAATGGTAATGCAGTAGAATATGTTTTTCAAAATGTTCAATTTCTTTTTAATTACGATTTATGCTTCGCCAAATCGGGTGCGCTCCAACTGTCATCGTCATGCTTGCCTCCTCGTGTCTTAATAGAATAAACGTTTAAAAACTTTTCTTCACAAACGGCAAACACATTATGCTTATCACATATCCATGGCTTGACACAAAGTAATTGACGCCCAGAATTGTAGATATATATATTTTTAACCACTGACCTGTTGATTAAAATCTTATGTTGGAAGCTGATCCACCAAGTCAGTTGATTAAGGCATAATGCTAATGTTGTATATAATTTTAAACATTCTGTCACTTGTTGATATTTTGCTAACATTATTAAAGCAGTATGAACAAGACGACACAACGTCCAGTGCTTAAACAGGTCATTAGTTTACATTGTGTTACTTTCGTCCCACCCGTCTCTCCTGTAACTTCTCCAAAGACTAGCTAGCATGATACTTGAAACCTGTGCTGTCATTTAGTCACTAGATGGGGTAAGAAAATAACACATGTTTGGAACCTGTTGAGGCTAGGGGGTGCTGTTGTCACTATTTATGTAAATCGTGTAATTTTTTAAACGGCTTCCTACTAAATTCTTGATCGTACAATATGCATATTATTACTATTATTGGATAGACACAGTCTATAGTTTCTATAGGCGTTGGAATTTTGTCTCTGAGTGGAACAGAACTCATTCTACAGCAATTTCCCTGACATGGAGTCAGATTTCACACATTTTGGCCCCTGATCTGGAGTCAGTTTAAAGGCCACCGTTATAGCTATGAACATACAGACACTGCTTACGTCTTCCCCTGGATGCCTTTACGTGATGACGATTTGAATGGTGTCGATTGCCCAATCACAGCCACTATAAATAAAAAAAATCTGTAGGTAGGAACTCTTTTCCAGCTGCGTCAGGCGAGCGGTGGACACCGACCCGCACTTGTTCCAAGCATTAGTGTAGGGAGTAATATTTCTCCGGTCATGTTTCTACTCGTTATAGGAGTTAAAAACATCATAAAGTAGTTAATTTAAACCGATTTATAGCAATTTATACCCGTTTAGTGCGATTTTGGGACATTTATTTCTGAGACACTGTGAATCTCTGGGCATGGTTCCAATTCATGCCGAACGCAATGTGCATTTCTACATGGCAAGAGGACAGCTTTCGACCAAAAGACGATTAGACCCAAGAAAGGATTCTTTGACCAAGATTCTGATGGAAGAACAGCTCAAAGTAGGAACAATTTATTATGATAAATCGTGTTTCTGTCGAAAAATGTTAATGGCTTAGGACGCCATCTTGTTTGACGTAGCTTCGCTTGGCGCAAACTGTATTGAAAAGTAAGGATAATTTAAAAAATGTAATTCCGCGATTGTATTAAGAATTAAATTGTCTATCAATCGCTGTCCACCCTGTATTTTTTAGTCAAGTTTATGAGTATTTATGTATAAGACTAGATCACTGTCTAATATGGCGCACGACATTGTCTGACCAGCTGAGCTACTTTTGTCATTGTCTAACCATGATTTTGGTGGCTAAATATGCACATTTTCGAACAAACTGTATATGGATTGTGTAATATGATGTTACAGGAGTGTCATCGGAAGAATTCTGAGAAGGTTAGTGAAAAAATTTATATATTTTGGCGATGTTTACGTTATCGCTCTCTTTGGCTAGAATCAATGCTCTGGTAACGTTTGCATATGTGGTATGCTAATATAACGATTTATTGTGTTTTCGATGTAAGACACTTAGAAAATATGAAATATTGTCTGTATTCACAGGATCTGTGTCTTTCGATTAGTGTATGCTGTGTATTTTTACGAAATGTTTGATGATTAGTAGTTAGGTAAACACGTTGCTCATTGTAATTATTCTAGTCCATTTGTGACGGTGGGTGCAATTGTAAACTATGACATCTACCTGAAATATGCACATTTTTCTAACAAAACCTATCCTATACCATAAATATGTTATCAGACTGTCATCTGATGAGTTTTTTTCTTGGTTAGTGGCTATCAATATCTTAGTTTAGCCGAATTGGTGATAGCTACTGGTGTTGGTGGACAAAGAAAAGATGGTGGATTATGCTAATGTGTTTAGCTAATAGATTTACATCTTTACATATTGTGTCTTCCCTGTAAAACATTTAAAAAATCGGACATGTTGGCTGGATTCACAAGATCTGTGTCTTTCATTAGCTGTATTGGACTTTAATGTGTGAAAGTTAAATATTTAAAAAATATATATTTTTTGAATTTCGCGGCTCTGCCTTTTCAGTGGGGGTGGGGGGGTGTGCCGCTAGCGGCACCCCAGTCCTAGACAGGTTAAACAACTAAACACAACTCTACAACCGGAAAACACTTCCGGGTCCGTTTAAAAAAAATCTTTAACTTACATTGCTCAAAACCTGTTTATGTTGATAACTCTGAGAAACATGTCCGGACTGGGCTGTTTTTTGTTGTTGAAGGGAACTCATCCTCCACATTAGGAAGATGCTGACTTCACTACGTCATTCTAGTTTCTGTCATATCTGAGAAAATGGGCGTGTTACTTTCTCCCCAGTGTTACTGTCTCCCCAGTGTTACTTTCTCCCCCGTGTTACTTTCTCCCCAGTGTTACTTTCTCTCCCCCGTGTTACTTTCTCCCCCGTGTTACTTTCTCCCCCCGTGTTACTTTCTCCCCATGTTACTTTCTCCCCAGTGTTACCTTCTCTCCCCCGTGTTACTTTCTCCCCCCGTGTTACTTTCTCCCCGTGTTACTTTCTCCCCCCATGTTACTTTCTCCCCCGTGTTACTTTCTCCCCCGTGTTACTTTCTCCCCCCATGTTACTTTCTCCCCCCGTGTTACTTTCTCCCCCGTGTTACTTTCTCCCCCGTGTTACTTTCTCCCCAGTGTTACTTTCTCCCCCGTGTTACTTTCTCCCCAGTGTTACTTTCTCCCCCGTGTTACTTTCTCCCCCGTGTTACTTTCTCCCAGTGTTACTTTCTCCCCCGTGTTACTTTCTCCCCCGTGTTACTTTCTCCCCCGTGTTACTTTCTCCCCAGTGTTACTTTCTCCCCAGTGTTACTTTCTCCCCCCGTGTTACTTTCTCCCCCGTGTTACTTTCTCCCCCCGTGTTACTTTCTCCCCGTGTTACTTTCTCCCCCCGTGTTACTTTCTCCCCGTGTTACTTTCTCCCCGTGTTACTTTCTCCCCGTGTTACTTTCTCCCCCGTGTTACTTTCTCCCCAGTGTTACTTTCTCCCCGTGTTACTTTCTCCCCGTGTTACTTTCTCCCTGTGTTACTTTCTCCCCCGTGTTACTTTCTCCCAGTGTTACTTTCTCCCCCGTGTTACTTTCTCCCCGTGTTACTTTCTCCCCCCGTGTTACTTTCTCCCCCCGTGTTACTTTCTCCCCAGTGTTACTTTCTCCCCCCGTGTTACTTTCTCCCCCCGTGTTACTTTCTCCCCCGTGTTACTTTCTCCCCCCGTGTTACTTTCCCCCCCTGTTACTTTCTCCCTCGTGTTACTTTCTCCCTCGTGTTACTTTCTCCCCGTGTTACTTTCTCCCCATGTTACTTTCTCCCCCGTGTTACTTTCTCCCCGTGTTACTTTCTCCCCGTGTTACTTTCTCCCCGTGTTACTTCCTCCCCCGTGTTACTTTCTCCCCCCGCGTTACTTTCTCCCCGGTGTTACTTTCATCTCAGCTCTCCCCTATAGGTGAAATTGTGTTCCCTGCTCTACACGGCTCCTGTTGCCCTTGTCTTGAATGTCACATTTGCAAAGAACACAAACAAATATACATTTCCAAGAAAATCTAACGTTCAGGTCATGCATTCCTCAAAAACTGGTTTCCAACCTGTTTTCAGACCCATAGGTCAGGTTCTCTGAACTGTATGCAGAGTGGAGCATTTTTTTGCCTGGTCCCAGATCTGTTTGTGTTGTTTCGCCAACTCCTATGGTCATAGTTGGAGTTGGTTAAACAGCACAAACAGATCTGGGACCAGGTATTATTATTTTTTTCACTAACAGATCTGGGACCATAGGAGTTGGCTGTACAGCACTAACAGATCTGGGACCATAGGAGTTGGCTGTACAAAACTAACAGATCTGGGACCATAGGAGTTGACTGTACAGCACTAACAGATCTGGGACCATAGGAGTTGGCTGTACAAAACTAACAGATCTGGGACCATAGGAGTTGACTGTACAGCACTAACAGATCTGGGACCATAGGAGTTGACTGTACAGCACTAACAGATCTGGGACCATAGGAGTTGGCTGTACAGCATTAACATATCTAGGACTAGTCTGGAGCGGTTCATGTGACCATGGAACAGCCTCCTCCTGTAGGCTGCAGATCTACAGGAAGACCATCTGTAAACCAGAGTGGTCCAGGTCTACAGGAAGACCATCTGTAACCAGAGTGGTCCAGGTCTATAGGAAGACCATCTGTAAACCAGAGTGGTCCAGATCTATAGGAAGCCCATCTGTAACCAGAGTGGTCCATGTCTACAGGAAGACCATCTGTAACCAGAGTGGTCCAGGTCTATAGGAAGACCATCTGTAACCAGAATGGTCCAGGTCTATAGGAAGACCATCTGTAAACCAGAGTGGTCCAGGTCTACAGGAAGCCCATCTGTAACCAGAGTGGTCCAGGTCTATAGGAAGACCATCTGTAAACCAGAGTGATGGATGAAGAAGGGACCCAATCCTACTACATATCTACCATGAACCCTGTGGCATGGCCCATGGGTTGTGTCAGAAACACACACACACACATATGGTCAGTGATGCCAGAGGGCTTGTGGCCAGTACTGATTAGTGAAGATGTTAACGAGATAGCTACCAATGCATGGTTTTCCTGGGTAGAGAGAGGGAGGAGGACAGACACAGAGCGTGAGGAAAATAATAAGTGTGTGTGTGGGAATGAGAGGGTGGGAAATACAGTGCAGAAGAAACTGAGGATTTTTATTTTGTCTTTATTTAACTAGGCAAATTCATATTTTCATTGATGGCCTAGGAACATTGGGTTTAACTGCCTTGTTCAGGGGCAGAACGACAGATTTCTACCTTGTCAGCTCTGGGATTCGATCTTGCAACCTTTCGTTTACTAGTCCACCACTCTAAACCACTGGGCTACCTGCCACCCCAGAAAGTAAAAGAGACACATTTACCACCCGGATCTAGTGTAGTGCAGAAGAAACTGAGGATGAGGAGAGCAGGGTAAAGGGAGCCACCCTGACAAACAGAGTGGAGGAATAATATTTCTGTTTATCGTCGTCCCGGCCGGACGGATGTTGGACTGTGGTTGTTCTCTCTTGTGTTCCCAGGTTCCGGGCGACTTTCTCCTGTTCTGTTCCCAGCCTCCATGTGAAAGCCTGCTTCCTACGATTGCTTGGAAAGGACGTGTGTGTGTGTGTGTGTGTGTGGTGTAAGTGTGAGTTGTTTGTGTGGGTGGTGTGTGATGTGGTGTGGTGTGGTTTGTGTGTGTGTGTAAGCGTGTGGTGTGTGCGTAAGCGTGTGTGTGTGTGTGTTGGGTGTGTGTGATGTGTCTGTGTGTAGTGTGTGTGTGTAGTGTGTGTGTGACACTATGCCCTACAAACCTAACCCTAACCCTAACCCAACCCTAAGCCAACCCAACCCTAACCCTAACACTAACCCTAACCCTAACCCAACCCTCTCTTTGCACAACCCAGACAAATGAATGGTCGCTCTGTACTCTGATCTCACTCTATCCACTTTCCTTCCATAGGACACACTGTCTGTTTCACTGTAGTAAATAGTCTCTCTATCCAAACGGTGGTCTCTCTCTATCCCCTTGGTGGTCTCTCTATCCCCTCGGGGGTCTCTATCCACTCGGTGGTCTCTCTCTATCCCCTCGGTGGTCTCTCTCTATCCCCTCGGTGGTCTCTCTCTATCCCCTCGGTGGTCTCTCTCTTTCCCCTCGGTGGTCTCTCTATCCCCTCGGTTGTCTCTCTCTATCCCCTCGGTGGTCTCTCTCTATCCCCTCGGTGGTCTCTCTCTATCCACTCGGTGGTCTCTCTCTATCCCCTCGGTGGTCTCTCTCTATCCCCTCGGTGGTCTCTCTCTATCCACTCGGTGGTCTCTCTCTATCCCCTCGGTGGTCTCTCTCTATCCCCTCGGTGGTCTCTCTCTATCCCCTCGGTGGTCTCTCTCTATCCCCTCGGTGGTCTCTCTATCCCCTGGTGGTCTCTCTCTATCCCCTCGGTGGTCTCTCTATCCCCTCGGTGGTCTCTCTATCCCCTGGTGGTCTCTCTAACCACTCGGTGGTCTCTCTTTATCCCCTGGTGGTCTCTCTAACCACTCGGTGGTCTCTCTAACCACTCGGTGGTCTCTCTCTATCCCCTCTGTGGTCTCTCTCTATCCCCTGGTGGTCTCTCTATCCCCTCGGTGGTCTCTCTCTATCCCCTCGGTGGTCTCTCTCTATCCCCTCGGTCGTCTCTCTCTATCCACTCGGTGGTCTCTCTAACCACTCGGTGGTCTCTCTCTATCCCCTCGGTGGTCTCTCTCTATCCCCTCGGTGGTCTCTCTCTATCCCCTGGTGGTCTCTCTAACTACTCGGTGGTCTCTCTCTATCCCCTCGGTGGTCTCTCTCTATCCCCTGGTGGTCTCTCTAACCACTCGGTGGTCTCTCTCTATCCCCTCGGTCGTCTCTCTCTATCCCCTCGGTGGTCTCTCTCTATCCCCTCGGTGGTCTCTCTAACCACTCGGTGGTCTCTCTAACCACTCGGTGGTCTCTCTCTATCCCCTTGGTGGTCTCTCTATCCCCTCGGTGGTCTCTCTCTATACCCTCGGTGGTCTCTCTAACCACTCGGTGGTCTCTCTATCCCCTCGGTGGTCTCTCTATCCCCTCGGTGGTCTCTCTCTATCCCCTGGTGGTCTCTCTCTAACCACTCGGTGGTCTCTCTCTTTCCCCTCGGTGGTCTCTCTCTATCCCCTGGTGGTCTCTCTCTATCCCCTCGGTGGTCTCTCTATCCCCTCGGTGGTCTCTCTATCCCCTCGGTGGTCTCTCTATCCCCTGGCGGTCTCTCTCTATCCCCTCGGTGGTCTCTCTCTGTCCACTCGGTGGTCTCTCTAACCCCTCGGTGGTCTCTCTATCCCCTCGGTGGTCGCTCTCTATCCCCTCGGTGTTCTCTCTCTATCCCCTCGGTGGTCTCTCTATCCCCTCTGTGGTCTCTCTCTATCCCCTCGGTGTCTCTCTATTCCCTCGGTAGTCTCTCTCTATCCCCTCGGTGGTCTCTCTATCCACTCGGTGGTCTCTCTCTATCCCCTCGGTGGTCTCTCTCTATCCCCTCGGTTGTCTCTCTATCCACTCGGTGGTCTCTCTCTATCCCCTCGGTGGTCTCTCTATTCCCTTGGTAGTCTCTCTCTATCCCCTCGGTGGTCTCTCTATCCACTCGGTGGTCTCTCTCTATCCCCACGGTGGTCTCTCTCTATCCCCTCGGTGGTCTCTCTATCCACTCGGTGGTCTCTCTAACCACTCGGTGGTCTCTCTCTATCCCCTCGGTGGTTTCTCTATCCCCTCGGTGGTCTCTCTATCCCCTCGTGGTCTCTTTCTAACCACTCGGTGGTCTCTCTCTATCCACTCGGTGGTCTCTCTCTATCCCCTCGGTGGTCTCTCTCTATCCCCTCGGTGGTCTCTCTATCCCCTCGGTGGTCTCTCTATCCACTCGGTGGTCTCTCTATACCCTCGGTGGTCTCTCTCTATCCCCTCGGTGGTCTCTCTCTATCCCCTCGGTTGTCTCTCTATCCACTCGGTGGTCTCTCTCTATCCCCTCGGTGGTCTCTCTATTCCCTCGGTAGTCTCTCTCTATCCCCTCGGTGGTCTCTCTATCCACTCGGTGGTCTCTCTCTATCCCCTCGGTGGTCTCTCTCTATCCCCTCGGTGGTCTCTCTATCCACTCGGTGGTCTCTCTAACCACTCGGTGGTCTCTCTCTATCCCCTCGGTGGTCTCTCTATCCCCTCGGTGGTCTCTCTATCCCCTCGGTGGTCTCTCTATCCCCTCGTGGTCTCTTTCTAACCACTCGGTGGTCTCTCTCTATCCACTCGGTGGTCTCTCTCTATCCCCTCGGTGGTCTCTCTCTATCCCCTCGGTGGTCTCTCTATCCCCTCGGTGGTCTCTCTATCCATTCGGTGGTCTCTCTATACCCTCGGTGGTCTCTCTCTATCCCCTTGGTGGTCTCTCTATCCCCTCGGTGGTCTCTCTCTATACCCTCGGTGGTCTCTCTAACCACTCGGTGGTCTCTCTATCCCCTCGGTGGTCTCTCTATCCCCTCGGTGGTCTCTCTCTATCCCCTGGTGGTCTCTCTCTAACCACTCGGTGGTCTCTCTCTTTCCCCTCGGTGGTCTCTCTCTATCCCCCGGTGGTCTCTCTCTATCCCCTCGGTGGTCTCTCTATCCCCTCGGTGGTCTCTCTATCCCCTCGGTGGTCTCTCTATCCCCTGGCGGTCTCTCTCTATCCCCTCGGTGGTCTCTCTCTGTCCACTCGGTGTTCTCTCTAACCCCTCGGTGGTCTCTCTATCCCCTCGGTGGTCGCTCTCTATCCCCTCGGTGTTCTCTCTCTATCCCCTCGGTGGTCTCTCTATCCCCTCTGTGGTCTCTCTCTATCCCCTCGGTGGTCTCTCTATTCCCTCGGTAGTCTCTCTCTATCCCCTCGGTGGTCTCTCTATCCACTCGGTGGACTCTCTCTATCCCCTCGGTGTCTCTCTCTATCCCCTCAGGTGTCTCTCTATCCACTCGGTGGTCTCTCTCTATCCCCTCGGTGGTCTCTCTATTCCCTCGGTAGTCTCTCTCTATCCCCTCGGTGGTCTCTCTATCCACTCGGTGGTCTCTCTATACCCTCGGTGGTCTCTCTCTATCCCCTCGGTGGTCTCTCTCTATCCCCTCGGTGGTCTCTCTATCCCCTCGGTGGTCTCTCTATCCCCTGGTGGTCTCTCTATCCCCTGGTGGTCTCTCTCTATCCCCTCGGTGGTCTCTCTCTATCCCCTGGTGGTCTCTCTATCCCCTCGGTGGTCTCTCTCTGTCCACTCGGTGTTCTCTCTAACCCCTCGGTGGTCTCTCTATCCCCTCGGTGGTCGCTCTCTATCCCCTCGGTGTTCTCTCTCTATCCCCTCGGTGGTCTCTCTATCCTCTCTGTGGTCTCTCTCTATCCCCTCGGTGGTCTCTCTATTCCCTCGGTAGTCTCTCTCTATCCCCTCGGTGGTCTCTCTATCCACTCGGTGGACTCTCTCTATCCCCTCGGTGTCTCTCTCTATCCCCTCAGGTGTCTCTCTATCCACTCGGTGGTCTCTCTCTATCCCCTCGGTGGTCTCTCTATTCCCTCGGTAGTCTCTCTCTATCCCCTCGGTGGTCTCTCTATCCACTCGGTGGTCTCTCTATACCCTCGGTGGTCTCTCTCTATCCCCTCGGTGGTCTCTCTCTATCCCCTCGGTGGTCTCTCTATCCCCTCGGTGGTCTCTCTATCCCCTGGTGGTCTCTCTATCCCCTGGTGGTCTCTCTCTATCCCCTCGGTGGTCTCTCTCTATCCCCTGGTGGTCTCTCTATCCCCTCGGTGGTCTCTCTCTATCCCCTCGGTGGTCTCTCTCTATCCCCTCGGTCGTCTCTCTCTATCCACTCGGTGGTCTCTCTAACCACTCGGTGGTCTCTCTCTATCCCCTCGGTGGTCTCTCTCTATCCCCTCGGTGGTCTCTCTCTATCCCCTGGTGGTCTCTCTCACCACTCGGTGGTCTCTCTCTATCCCCTCGGTGGTCTCTCTCTATCCCCTGGTGGTCTCTCTAACCACTCGGTGGTCTCTCTCTATCCCCTCGGTCGTCTCTCTCTATCCCCTCGGTGGTCTCTCTCTACTCCTCGGTGGTCTCTCTAACCACTTGGTGGTCTCTCTAACCACTTGGTGGTCTCTCTCTATCCCCTTGGTGGTCTCTCTATCCCCTCGGTGGTCTCTCTCTATACCCTCGGTGGTCTCTCTAACCACTCGGTGGTCTCTCTATCCCCTCGGTGGTCTCTCTATCCCCTCGGTGGTCTCTCTCTATCCCCTGGTGGTCTCTCTCTAACTACTCGGTGTTCTCTCTCTTTCCCCTCGGTGGTCTCTCTCTATCCCCTGGTGGTCTCTCTCTATCCCCTCGGTGGTCTCTCTATCCCCTCGGTGGTCTCTCTATCCCCTCGGTGGTCTCTCTATCCCCTGGCGGTCTCTCTCTATCCCCTCGGTGGTCTCTCTCTGTCCACTCGGTGGTCTCTCTAACCCCTCGGTGGTCTCTCTATCCCCTCGGTGGTCGCTCTCTATCCCCTCGGTGTTCTCTCTCTATCCCCTCGGTGGTCTCTCTATCCCCTCTGTGGTCTCTCTCTATCCCCTCGGTGGTCTCTCTATTCCCTCGGTAGTCTCTCTCTATCCCCTCGGTGGTCTCTCTATCCACTCGGTGGTCTCTCTCTATCCCCTCGGTGGTCTCTCTATCCCCTCGGTGGTCTCTCTATCCCCTCGGTGGTCTCTTTCTAACCACTCGGTGGTCTCTCTCTATTCCCTCGGTTATCTCTCTATCCCCTCGGTGGTCTCTCTCTATCCCCTCGGTGGTCTCTCTATCCCCTCGGTGGTCTCTCTATCCCCTCGGTGGTCTCTCTCTAACCACTCGGTGGCCTCTCTCTATCCCCTCGGTGGTCTCTCTATCCCCTCGGTTGTCTCTCTATCCCCTCGGTGGTCTCTCTCTATCCCCTCGGTGGTCTCTCTATCCCCTCGGTGGTCTCTCTATCCCCTCGGTGGTCTCTCTCTAACCACTCGGTGGTCATTCTCTATCCCCTCGGTGGTCTCTCTATCCCCTCGGTGGTCTCTCTCTATCCCCTCGGTGGTCTCTCTATCCCCTCGGTGGTCTCTCTATCCCCTCGGTGGTCTCTCTCTATCCCTTCGGTGGTCTCTCTCTAACCCCTCGGTGGTCTCTCTAACCCCTCGGTGGTCTCTCTATCCCCTCGGTGGTCTCTCTATGCCCTCGGTGGTCTCTCTCTATCCCCTCGGTGGTCTCTCTATCCCCTCGGTGGTCTCTCTCTATCCCCTCGGTGGTCTCTCTAACCACTCGGTAGTCTCTCTATCCCCTCAGTGGTCTCTCTCTTTCCCCTCGGTGGTCTCTCTATCCCCTCGGTGTTCTCTCTCTATCCCCTCGGTGGTCTCTCTCTTTCCCCTCGGTGGTCTCTCTCTATCCCCTCGGTGTTCTCTCTCTATCCCCTCGGTGGTCTCTCTCTAACCCCTCGGTGGTCTCTCTAACCCCTCGGTGGTCTCTCTATCCCCTCGGTGGTCTCTCTCTTTCCCCTCGGTGGTTTCTCTCTATCCCCTCGGTGGTCTCTCTATCCCCTCGGTGGTCTCTCTCTATCCCCTCGGTGGTCTCTCTCTATCCCCTCGGTGGTCTCTCTAACCACTCGGTGGTCTCTCTATCCCCTCGGTGGTCTCTCTCTATCCCCTCGGTGGTCTCTCTCTATCCCCTGGTGGTCTCTCTATCCACTCGGTGGTCTCTCTCTATCCCCTGGTGGTCTCTCTCTATCCCCTCAGTGGTCTCTCTCTATCCCCTCGGTGTTCTCTCTCTATCCCCTCGGTGGTCTCTCTCTATCCCCTCTGTGGTCTCTTTCTAACCACTCGGTGGTCTCTCTCTATCCCCTCGGTGGTCTCTCTTTATACACTCGGTGGTCTCTCTCTAACCACTCGGTGGTCTCTCTCTATCCCCTCGGTGGTCTCTTTCTATCCACTCGGTGGTCTCTCTCTAACCACTCGGGGGTCTCTCTATCCCCTCGGTGGTCTCTCTCTATCCCCTCGGTGGTCTCTCTCTATCCCTTCGGTGGTCTCTCTCTATCCCCTCGGTAGTCTCTCTATCCCCTCGGTGGTCTCTCTATCCCCTCGGTGGTCTCTCTATCCACTCGGTCGTCTCTCTCTATCCCCTCGGTGGTCTCTCTATCCCCTGGTGGTCTCTCTATCCCCTGGCGGTCTCTCTATCCCCTTGTGGTCTCTCTATCCCCTGGTGGTCTCTCTATCCCCTCGTGGTCTCTCTATCCCCTGGTGGTCTCTCTAACCACTCGGTGTTCTCTCTATCCCCTCGGTGGTCTTCAGTACGTGTCCTTATGATCCCTAAATGACATCACGTTTACATTTGAGCAGGCCCATGACTAACCGTCCTGATTTAACTAATCAGCTGATCATTGCCCAGGACTAACCACCCTGATTTAACTAATCAGCTGATCATCGCCCAGGACTAACCGCCCTGATTTAACTAATCAGCTGATCATCGCCCATGACTAACCGTCCTGATTTAACTAATCAGCTGATCATCTCCCAGGACTAACCACCCTGATTTAACTAGTCAGCTGATCGTCAAACTCTTTATTAGTTTAATCAGCTTTGTAAGTAGCCAGGATGCACAACACTGATTTAGTTCAATGGGTTAGTTGTGGCAGACTACAACACAGTCTGCTGTACCTGATTTGATGATTTCGTTTGACTGATGGGATTTATTGGAACTATGAAGGGAATGGGAATTAATGGGAATTGAGAACACATACAGCAGTATCTTGCTGCCAGGTAGGCACACAAGTTAACGAACGTCATCATTAGGAGAGCAGCTGCTTTAGTAAATATGTGAATGCATAAAGGCCTGATGGCCTGCGTAAAGGCCTGATGGCCTGCATAAAGGCCTGATGGCCTGGATAAAGGCCTGATGGCCTGGATAAAGGCCTGATGGCCTGCATAAAGGCCTGATGGCCTGCATAAAGGCCTGATGGTCTGCTTAAAGGCCTGTGGGCCTGCATAAAGGCCTGTGGGCCTGCGTAAAGGCCTGATGGCCTGCGTAAAAGCCTGATGGCCTGCATGAAGGCCTGATAGTTTGCATAAAGGCCTGATGGTCTGCGTAAAGGCCTGATGGCCTGCGTAAAGGCCTGTGGGCCTGCGTAAAGGCCTGATGGCCTGCATAAAGGCCTGATGGCCTGCGTAAAGGCCGGATGGTCTGCATAAAGGCCTGATGGCCTGCGTAAAGGCCTGATGGTCTGCATAAAGGCCTGTGGGCCTACGGAAAGGCCTGATGGTCTGCATAAAGGCCTGATGGCCTGCATAAAGGCCTGATGGTCTGCATAAAGGCCTGATGGTCTGCATAAAGGCCTGATGGCCTGCATAAAGGCCTGATGGCCTGCGTAAAGGCCTGATGGCCTGCATAAAGGTCTGATGGCCTGCATAAAGGCCTGATGGTCTGCATAAAGGCCTGATGGCCTGCATAAAGGCCTGATGGCCTGCGTAAAGGCCTGATGGCCTGCATAAAGGCCTGTGGGCCTGCGTAAAGGCCTGATGGCCTGCGTAAAGGCCTGATGGCCTGGATAAAGGCCTGTGGGCCTGCATAAAGGCCTGATGGCCTGCATAAAGGCCTGACGGCCTGCATAAAGGCCTGATGGCCTGG
>NC_074684.1:38361351-38398851 GCF_029448725.1 Salvelinus fontinalis | reverse complement strand
GTTCCCTGATCCCTGATCCCTGTTCCCTGTTCCCTGATCCCTGATCCCTGTTCCCTGATCCCTGATCCCTGTTCCCTGATCCCTGATCCCTGTTCCCTGATCCCTGATCCCTGTTCCCTGATCCCTGATCCCTGTTCCCTGATCCCTGTTCCCTGATCCCTGATCCCTGTTCCCTGATCCCTGATCCCTGTTCCCTGATCCCTGATCCCTGTTCCCTGTTCCCTGATCCCTGTTCCCTGTTCCCTGTTCCATGTTCCCTGTTCCCTGATCCCTGTTCCCTGATCCCTGATCCCTGATCCCTGTTCCCTGATCCCTGATCCCTGTTCCCTGTTCCCTGTTCTCTAATCCCTGATACCTGTTCCCTGTTCCCTTGTTCTCTAATCCCTGTTCCCTGATCCCTGTTCCCTGATCCCTGTTCCCTTGTTCTCTAATCCCTGTTCCCTGTTCCCTGTTCCCTTGTTCTCTAATCCCTGTTCCCTGTTCACTTGTTCTCTAATCCCTGTTCCCTGTTCCCTTGTTCTCTAATCCCTGTTCCCTGTTCCCTGACCCCTGTTCCCTGTTCCCTGTTCCCTGTTCCCTGTTCCCTGATCCCTGTTCCCTGTTCCCTGATCCCTGTTCCCTGATCCCTGTTCCCTGATCCCTGTTCCCTGATCCCTGTTCCCTGATCCCTGTTCCATGATCCCTGATCCATGTTCCCTGATCCCTGTTCCCTGTTCCCTGATCCCTGTTCCCTGATCCCTGTTCCCTGTTCCCTGATCCCTGTTCCCTGATCCCTGTTCCCTGTTCCCTGATCCCTGTTCCCTGATCCCTGATCCCTGTTCCCTGTTCCCTGATCCCTGTTCCCTGATCCCTGATCCCTGTTCCCTGATCCCTGTTCCCTGTTCCCTGTTCCCTGATCCCTGTTCCCTGATCCCTGTTCCCTGATCCCTGTTCCATGATCCCTGATCCCTGATCCATGTTCCCTGTTCCCTGATCCCTGTTCCCTGATCCCTGATCCCTGTTCCCTGATCCCTGTTCCATGATCCCTGATCCATGTTCCCTGTTCCCTGATCCCTGATCCCTGATCCCTGTTCCCTGATCCATGATCCCTGTTCCCTGTTCCCATCCCAGACCATTTTGGATTCTTGGCTCTCTACTCTAAACCACACAGTCATATTAATGTAAAGTGAATTAACTCCCGTCGATCTTATATCATCGTAATTCGTTGTAAATCCTATTCAGATTCAAGTCAATTTAGTCCATTAGAGTTACTATTTGTAGAGAGAGAGAGAGAGAGAGAGAGAGAGAGAGAGAGAGAGAGAGAGAGAGAGAGAGAGAGAGAGAGAGAGGAGAGAGAGAGAGAGAGAGAGACAGAGAGAGAGAGAGAGAGAGAGAGAGATAGAGAGAGAGAGACAGAGAGAGAGAGACAGAGAGAGAGAGATAGAGAGAGAGAGACAGAGAGAGAGAGAGAGAGAGAGAGAGAGAGAGAGAGATAGACAGAGAGAGAGAGAGAGAGAGAGAGAGAGAGAGAGAGAGAGAGAGAGAGAGAGAGAGACAGAGAGAGACAGAGAGAGATAGACAGAGAGATATTACTGCTAGCCTGACCCCCCCCCCCTCCCCCCAACAAATACATACTCTGTGTCACATCCGTTAGCTAACAACGTACGCTCCCTGGTTGGGTCCAAAAATGACACCCTATTCCCTTAGTGACCAGGGCCCATATTGACCAGATTTATTATGGACCTACTTTAGGAGCCAACAAGATGAGTCATGTGAATTCTCTCTATCGTTCAGTCTCTCTCTTTCTCTCTTTCTCTCTTTCTCTCTTTCTTTCTCTGTGTGTCTCTCTTTCTCTCTGTCTCTGTCTCTCTCTTTCTTTTTCTCTGTCTCTCTCTTTCTTTCTCTCTGTGTGTCTCTCTCTTTCTCTTTTTCTCTCTTTCTTTATCTGTGTCTCTCTCTCTCCTCTCTCTCTCTCTATCCCTCTTTCTCTCTCTCTCTCTCTTTTTCTCTCCCTCTCTCCCTCTTTCCGTCTCTCTCTCCTGCAAGTCTCTGTAACCCTGCAGATCTCTCAGACGCCCCCTCTCTCTGTGACGAGAGGGAACTTTAGGTTGACTTCAGCATTGCACTGTGTATTTATTGTGAAGGGCAGCCATCTTTCAGCCCCAGTCCCCTTCAGGAGGACCATGTTTGCTTGGAGTTTGAAGACCTGATTCTCAGCATCATGTTGCGACGTCATACCTCCTACTATCTATTGATTAATGATCAGGAGATGAAGCTGTAGGCAAACATATTTGTTCATATTTTTGCAGTCTCTTGGCAATCCTCTTTTTTTAAATCTTCCAGCCTGGGGTACTATCAATTTACAAAACACATAGCAAGCTGATTTTGCTCAACTAAGCACCTGCCAAGTTTCTTTCTTGGGGTGTGCATTCAACGCCTAGATGCGATTGGATACAGTCCACATAAGAATGCAGCGACAGCTCGTGCATAAAGTTAATATATCATGGTATCTTGATTTGGATGTTGTCCAACAGTTGCACAACTGAATGAATTAATACCCACTCTCTCTCACCAAACACCTTTCATTGCGTCATTGTCCTCTTGATCAACATCTCTTGGAATGCCTTCAAAACGACATTCAAATGGGCCAGGTGAGGTTCTAAATGGTCCAGGTGAGGTTCTAAATGGGCCAGGTAAATGATTCTACATGGGCCAGGTAAATGATTATACATGGGCCAGGTGAGGATTCTACATGGGCCAAGTGAGGATTCTACATGGGCTACGTGAAGATTCCACATGGGCCAGGTAGTGGTTTCTAGAATAGAATATTCTATTTGAGCCAGGTAGTGGTTTATACATGGGCCAGGTGAAGATTCCACATTGGCCACGTGAAGATTCTCTCACACACACACACACACACACACACACACACACACACACACACACACACACACACACACACACACACACACACACACACACACACACACACACACACACACACACACACACACACACACACACACACACACACACACACACACACATTACGTTCTTCTATCCTCGTGGGGACCTAAAATGTATTTCCATCAAAAATCCTAATTTCTTTAACCCCTACCACCAGCAGACCACCACAATAAGCCACAGTAGCCTGTTGAACATCTACAGGCTATCAGTAACATTTCAACTATCCCTAACCCTAGTCTTAAACGTAACCCTAACCCTAGTCCTAGCCTTAACCTTAACCCTAACCCTAGTCCTAAACGTAACCATAACCCTATTCCTAACCTTAACCTTAACCCTAGTCCTAACCTTAACCCTAACCCTAGTCCTAAACTTAACCCTAACCCTAACCCTAGTCCTAACCCTAACCCTGGTCCTAACCCTAACCTTAACCCTAACATTCACCCTAACCCTAGTCCTTAACCTTGACCTTAACCCTAGTCCTAACCCTAACCCTAACCCTAACCTTCACCCTAACCCTAGTCCAAACCTTAACCATAACCCTAGTCCAAACCTTAACCCTAACCCTAACCCTAACCCTAACCTTAACCCTAACCTTAACTCTAATCCTAGTTTTATCCCTAACCTTAACCCTAACCTTAACCTTAGTAAACAGTTCCGTATGAGTATGACCATATTGTAGATAGAAAATCCGGAATATCCAAATAAAGTGAGACCAACAGATATGTTGACGAGGTCTTATCTTCTGGTCTATTAGTGTTACCTGCTAGATCGGGGCATCGTGCCAGCTGACTCAGGTCTATTAGCGTTACCTGCTAGATCTGGGTACCGTACCAGCTGACTCAGGTCTATTAGTGTTACCTGCTAGATCTGGGTACCATGCCAGCTGACTCCGGTCTATTAGTGTTACCTGCTAGATCGGGGCACCGTGCCAGCTGACTCAGGTCTATTAGTGTTACCTGCTAGATCGGGGCACCGTGTCAGCTGACTCAGGTCTATTAGTGTTGCCTGCTAGATCGGGGCACCGTGCCAGCTGACTCCGGTCTATTAGTGTTACCTGCTAGATCGGGGCACCGTGCCAGCTGACTCCGGTCTATTAGTGTTACCTGCTAGATCGGGGGGCACCGTGCCAGCTGACTCAGGTCTATTAGTGTTACCTGCTAGATCGGGGCACCGTACCAGCTGACTCCGGTCTATTAGTGTTACCTGCTAGATCGGGGTACCGTGCCAGCTGACTCAGGTCTATTAGTGTTACCTGCTAGATCTGGGTACCATGCCAGCTGACTCCGGTCTATTAGTGTTACCTGCTAGATCTGGGTACCGTACCAGCTGACTCAGGTCTATTAGTGTTACCTGCTAGATCTGGGTACCGTGCCAGCTGACTCAGGTCTATTAGTGTTACCTGCTAGATCTGGGTACCGTGCCAGCTGACTCCGGTCTATTAGTGTTACCTGCTAGATCTGGGTACCATGCCAGCTGACTCCGGTCTATTAGTGTTACCTGCTAGATCTGGGTACCGTGCCAGCTGACTCAGGTCTATTAGTGTTACCTGCTAGATCGGGGTACCATGCCAGCTGACTCAGGTCTATTAGTGTTACCTGCTAGATCTGGGTACCGTACCAGCTGACTCAGGTCTATTAGTGTTACCTGCTAGATCTGGGTACCGTGCCAGCTGACTCAGGTCTATTAGTGTTACCTGCTAGATCTGGGTACCATGCCAGCTGACTCAGGTCTATTAGTGTTACCTGCTAGATCGGGGTACCATGCCAGCTGACTCAGGTCTATTAGTGTTACCTGCTAGATCTGGGTACCATGCCAGCTGACTCAGGTCTATTAGTGTTACCTGCTAGATCTGGGTACCATGCCAGCTGACTCAGGTCTATTAGTGTTACCTGCTAGATCTGGGTACCGTACCAGCTGACTCCGGTCTATTAGTGTTACCTGCTAGATCGGGGTACCGTGCCAGCTGACTCAGGTCTATTAGTGTTACCTGCTAGATCGGGGTACCATGCCAGCTGACTCAGGTCTATTAGTGTTACCTGCTAGATCGGGGTACCATGCCAGCTGACTCAGGTCTATTAGTGTTACCTGCTAGATCTGGGTACCATGCCAGCTGACTCAGGTCTATTAGTGTTACCTGCTAGATCGGGGTACCATGCCAGCTGACTCAGGTCTATTAGTGTTACCTGCTAGATCTGGGTACCATGCCAGCTGACTCAGGTCTATTAGTGTTACCTGCTAGATCTGGGTACCATGCCAGCTGACTCAGGTCTATTAGTGTTACCTGCTAGATCGGGGTACCATGCCAGCTGACTCAGGTCTATTAGTGTTACCTGCTAGATCTGGGTACCATGCCAGCTGACTCAGGTCTATTAGTGTTACCTGCTAGATCTGGGTACCGTACCAGCTGACTCAGGTCTATTAGTGTTACCTGCTAGATCGGGGTACCGTACCAGGTGGTGTAGATGATATCAAGTCTCTGGGTGCATCCCAATAATATCTCCTTCATCCTGAAGCTTTCACTCGTTCACTACTTCCAACAGACTTGAAAGCATTTTATTTGGTGGAGTCTTTTAGTGATTTAGTGGGAGTTTTTTATACCAGTCTGTCACGTTCCTGACCTATTTCTGTTAGTTTGTTGTATGTGTTAGTTGGTCAGGACGTGAGTTTGGGTGGGCATTCTATGTTGTCTGTTTCTATGTTGGTTTAGAGTTGCCTGGTATGGCTCTCAATTAGAGGCAGGTGTTTGGCGTTCCTCTAATTGAGAGTCATATTTAGGTAGGTTGTTTCACAGTGTTCGTTGTGGGTGGTTGTCTCCTGTGTCAGTGTTTGTCGCACCATACGGGACTGTTCGGTTTGTTTGTTCATCGTTCTTTTTGTGTAGTCTATTTTCCCTGTTCGTGCGTTCTTCGCGTTATTTGTAAGTTCGTATTGTTCAGGTCTGTCTATACATTTTCGGTTTTGTTATTTTGTAGTTTATTCAAGTATAGGTCGTTTTCTGTCTTCATTGTTTTGTGTCTTTATTAAATTATGTATTCACAACCCGCTGCGCCTTGGTTCAATCACTACTCCTCCTTTTCGGTTGAAGAGGAGGAGGACTACCGTAACACAGTCAATTGGTTTAAAATCAGTGAAGGGAAGTGAGCTAGTGCGCACTCTGAGAGGAAAGAGAGATAATTGGGACACGTCCTTTAAATCCACAGGGTCTGATAAACAACAGGAGGGAAACATACAGCTGTTCAGTAACATGGACATTCATCTCAATGTTATTTATAACACAAATAGTATTATCTATTGAAGTCTACCTTTCATTGTCATTACAGAGCCGCTGAATATTTTCCTCATCTGATAGTTTGTTGAGATTTTGCCCCCCCATCCCCCCCCCCCATTTGGGAAATAGAGAAACCCACGAGAGGATATTAGTAGATAAAACAGCAGAGATGTTCAAGTGTTTTTTTTTTAACAATGAAGCTGTTATTCCAGTCCTCTCTGTATTCCTGGGTACACACTACGTACACCCAGGAGGAAAACAATGCTGAGAAGACCTTGCCTCTCTTCCTATGCGGTGGTAGTTAGGGAAATGGAAAGGGTGTTCCGTGTGTGTGTGTGTGTGTGTGTGTGTGTGTGTGTGTGTGTGTGTGTGTGTGTGTGTGTGTGTGTGTGTGTGTGTGTGTGTGTGTGTGTGTGTCCTTACTGCTGCTAATGACAGGCTGTTTTTATGCAGGTTCAAGGGCTTCATTAGCTATGTTGTTTTTAAAATCAGGGTCTTGTCACGGTACAGACATATAAAACTAGATATAGGCTCATACGACGCTCGGAAGGAAACTTTTTCATTCTCCTCCCTAGTTACATAAACACTACATTGGTTGTGTATTTTTGAAATTTTCTATTTAACCATTAATTAACTAGGCAAGTCAGTTAAAAACAAATTCTTATTTCCGATGACGGCCTACCAAAAGGCCTCCTGATGGTACGGGGGCTGGGATAAAAAATAAAAAAAAGTAGGACAAAACACACATCACGACAAGAGAGACAACACCACACTACATAAAGAGAGACCTAAGACAACAACACAGCATGGTAGCAACACAACATGACAACAACACAATAGTAACACAACATGGCAGCAGAACAGCATGGTAGCAACACAACATGACAACAACACAATAGTAACACAACATGGCTGCAGAACAGCATGGTAGCAGCACCACATGACAACAACACAGTAGTAACACAACATGGCTGCAGAACAGCATGGTAGCAACACAACATGACAACAACACAATAGTAACACAACATGGCAGCAGAACAGCATGGTAGCAACACAACATGACAACAACACAATAGTAACACAACATGGCAGCAGAACAGCATGGTAGCAGCACAGAAACTGCACAAAGGGCAAGAAGGTAGATGTAACGCTCGTTGTTGGAAGGATGGTCGGACCAAGATGCAGCGTGGGTAATCATTTTTATTTATGATAACCGGCACAAAACAAGAAAGAGTAACCAACGTAACGTACAGCTTTGTAGGGCTAAAAAGCAACAAAACAAAATCAGGATCCCACAAAACAACAGGTGGGAAAAAGGCTGCCTAAATATGATCCGCAATCAGAAACAACAATAGACAGCTGTCTCTGATTGGGAACCATACCAGGCCAACATAGAAATACCAAAAAATAGAGTACCCACCCTAGTCACACCCTGACTTAACCAAAATAGAGAATAAAAAGGCTCTCTGAGGTCAGGGCGTGACAGCAGAGACAGTAACAAATCACTCGAAGCAACCACAAGTGTCAGAAAGAGTGTCCATGATTGAGTATTTGAATGAAGAGATGGAGATAAAAATGTTCAGTTTGAGTGTTTTTTGATGCTCGTTCCAGTCGCTAGCTGCAGCGAACTGAAAAGACGAGCGACCCAGGGATGTGATTGCTTTGGGAACATTTAACAGAATGTGACTGGCAGAAATGGTGTTGTACGTGGAGGATGAGGATTGCAGTAGGTATCTCAGATAGGGGGGAGTGAGGTCTAAGAGGGTTTTATAAATAAGCATCAACCAGTGGGTCTTGCGACGGGTATACAGAGATGACCAGTTTACAGAGGAGTATAGAGTGCAGTGATGTGTCCTATAAGGAGAATTGGTGGCAAATCTGATGGTCGAATGGTAAAGAACATCTAGCTGCTCGAGCGCACTCTTACCTGCCAATCTATAAATTACATCTCCGTAATCTAGCATGGGTAGGATGGTCATCTGAATCAGGGTTAGTTTGGCAGCAGGGGTGAAAGAGGAGCGATTACGATAGAGGAAACCAAGTCTAGATTTAACTTTAGCCTGCAGCTTTGACAGGTGCTGAGAGAAGGACAGTGTACCATCTAGCCATACTCCCAAGTACTTGTACGAGGTGACTACCTCAAGTTCTAAACCCTCAGAGGTAGTTATCACACCTGTAGGAAGAGGGGCAGTCTTCTTATCAAACCACATGCCCTTTGTTTTGGAGGTGTTCAGAACAAGGTTAAGGGCAGAGAAAGCTTGATGGACACTTAGAAAGCTTTGTTATAGAGCATGTAACACAACATTTAGGGAGGGGCCAGCTGAGTATAAGACTGTATACATGGATGAGAGCGCTTCTTATTGCCTGAGCTATGTTGTTGATGTAAATTGAGAAGAGTGTGGAGCCTAGGATTGAGCCTTGAGGTACTCCCTTGGTGACAGGCAGTGGCTGAGACAGCAGATGTTCTGACTTTATACACTGCACACTTTGAGAGAGAGGTAGTTAACAAACCAGGCCAAAGACCCCCTCAGAGACACCAATACCGCTTAGCCGGCCCACAAGAATGGAATGGTCTACCGTATCAAAAACTTTGGCCAAGTCAATAAAAATAACAACACAACATTGCTCAGAATCAAGGGCAATGGTGACATCATTTAGGACCTTTAAGGTTGCAGTGACACATCCATAACCTGAGCGGAAACCAGATTGCATACCAGAGAGAATACTACAGACATCAAGAAAGCCAGTCAGTTGGTTATTGACACATTTTTCCAACACTTTGATAAACAGGGCAAAATAGAAATAGGCCTTTAACAGTTAGGAACAGCTTGATCTCCCCCTTTAAATTAAGGACGCACCGTGGCTGCCTTCCAAGCAATTGGATCCTTCCAAGCAATTGGAACCTCCCCAAGGAGGAGAGACTGGTTAAAAAGGTCAGAGATAGGCTTGGTGATTATAGGGGCTGCAACCTTAATGAAGAAAGGGTCTAAATCATCTGACCCAGATGTTTTTTTGGGGTGAAGTTTAAGGACGTCCTTTAGCACGTCCTTCAGACTGCAGGGAGAAACTATAGAGAGAAACTTTGTAGCAGGGCAGGTGAAAAAGAGGGAGGAGCATTGGGGCGTGTTAGAATGGCTGGGAGATGAGGAAAAGTTGGACGGGCAAGGAGGCAAGGCTGAGTCAAATAGGAATCCTGACTTAATGAAGTGGTGATTAAAGAGCTCAGCCATGTGCTTCTTGTCAGTAACAACCACATCATCAACATTAAAACCTCACTAGGGTATGTGGGACGGTAGCGTCCCACCTCGTCAACAGCCAGTGAAACTGCAGGGCGCCAAATTCAAACAACAGAAATCTCATAGAAGTAGAAGTATTTTAGAAGTATTGGAAGTATTTAGAAGTAGAATTATTTTACACCATTTTAAAGATAAACTTGTTGTTAATCCCACCACAGTGTCCGATTTCAAAAAGGCTTTACGACGAAAGCACACCATCTGATTATGTTAGGTCAGTACCTAGTCACAGAAAAACACAGCACTTTTTCCAGCAGAAGAGAGGAGTTACAAAAAGCAGAAATAGAGATAAAATTAACCTGTTTGGGCTAGGGGGCAGCATTTTCACATTCGGATGAAAAGCGTGCCCAGAGTAAACTTCCTGCTACTCAGGCCCAGATGCTAATATATGCATAGTATTAGTAGTATTGGATAGAAAACACTCTGCAGTTTCTAAAACTGTTTGAATAATGTCTGTGAGTATAACAGAACTCATTTGGCAGGCGAAAACCTGAGAAAAGTCCAACCAGCAAGTGGGAAATCTGAGGTTTGTAGTTTTTCAACTCATTGCCTATCGAATATACAGTGTCTATGGGGTCACTTCCTAAGGCTTCCACTAGATGTCAACAGTCTTTAGAGCCTTGTTTGAGGATTCTACTGTGAAGTGGGGGCGAATGAGTGCTGACTGAGTAACAGGTCTGCCAGATTGCCATGAGCTGGTCACGCTTGTACACATGAGAGCGACCTGAGTTCCATTGCAATTCTAAATACAAAGGAATTCTCCGGTTGGAACTTAATTGAAGATTTATGTTAAAAACATCCTAAAGATTAATTCTATACATCGTTTGACATGTTTCTACGGACTGTAACTGAACTTTGTTCAGTGTTCTGGTGTGTTTGTCATCTCTCTAGCTGTTTTTAACAGTGTTCTGGTGTGTTTGTCATCTCTCTAGCTGTGTTTAGCAGTGTTTGTCCTCTCTAGCTGTGTTTAACATTTACATTTACATTTAAGTCATTTAGCAGACGCTCTTATCCAGAGCGACTTACAAATTGGTGCATTCACCTTATGACATCCATCATCTCTCTATCTGTGTTTACCAGTGTTCTGGTGTGTTTGTCATCTCTCTAGCTGTGTTTAGCAGTGTTCTGCTGTGTTTGTCATCTCTCTAGCTATTTTTAGCAGTGTTTGTCATCTCTCTAGCTTTGTTTAGCAGTGTTCTGGTGTGTTTGTCATCTCTCTAGCTGTGATTAGCAGTGTTCTGGTGTGTTTGTCATCTCTCTAGCTTTGTTTAGCAGTGTTTGTCATCTCTCTAGCTGTGTTTACCAGTGTTCTGGTGTGTTTGTCATCTCTCTAGCTGTGTTTACCAGTGTTCTGGTGTGTTTGTCATCTCTCTAGCTATTTTTAGCAGTGTTTGTCATCTCTCTAGCTGTGTTTAGCAGTGTTCTGGTGTGTTTGTCATCTCTCTAGCTGTGTTTAGCAGTGTTCTGGTGTGTTTGTCATCTCTCTAGCTGTGTTTAACAGTGTTTGTCATCTCTCTAGCTGTGTTTAACAGTGTTTGTCATCTCTCTAGCTGTGTTTAGCAGTGTTTGTCATCTCTCTAGCTGTGTTTGGCAGTGTTTGTCATCTCTCTAGCTGTGTTTAACAGTGTTTGTCATCTCTCTAGCTGTGTTTAGCAGTGTTTGTCATCTCTCTAGCTGTGTTTAACAGTGTTTGTCATCTCTCTAGCTGTGTTTAGCAGTGTTCTGGTGTGTTTGTCATCTCTCTAGCTGTGATTAGCAGTGTTCTGGTGTGTTTGTCATCTCTCTAGCTGTGTTTAGCAGTGTTCTGGTGTGTTTGTCATCTCTCTAGCTGTGTTTAACAGTGTTCTGGTGTGTTTGTCATCTCTCTAGCTGTGTTTAGCAGTGCTCTGATGTGTTTGTAATCTCTCTAGCTGTGTTTACCAGTGTTCTGGTGTGTTTGTCATCTCTCTAGCTGTGTTTAGCAGTGTTTGTCATCTCTCTAGCTGTGTTTACCAGTGTTCTGGTGTGTTTGTCATCTCTCTAGCTGTGTTTAGCAGTGCTCTGATGTGTTTGTCATCTCTCTAGCTGTGGTTAACAGTGTTTGTCATCTCTCTAGCTGTGTTTAGCAGTGCTCTGATGTGTTTGTAATCTCTCTAGCTGTGTTTAGCAGTGTTCTGGTGTGTTTGTCATCTCTCTAGCTGTGATTAGCAGTGTTTGTCATCTCTCTAGCTGTGTTTAGCAGTGTTCTGGTGTGTTTTTCATCTCTCTATCTGTGTTTACCAGTGTTCTGGTGTGTTTGTCATCTCTCTAGCTGTGTTTAGCAGTGTTCTGCTGTGTTTGTCATCTCTCTAGCTATTTTTAGCAGTGTTTGTCATCTCTCTAGCTGTGTTTAGCAGTGTTTGTCATCTCTCTAGCTGTGTTTACCAGTGTTCTGCTGTGTTTGTCATCTCTAGCTGTGTTTAGCAGTGTTCTGGTGTGTTTGTCATCTCTCTAGCTGTGATTAGCAGTGTTCTGGTGTGTTTGTCATCTCTCTAGCTTTGTTTAGCAGTGTTTGTCATCTCTCTAGCTGTGTTTACCAGTGTTCTGGTGTGTTTGTCATCTCTCTAGCTGTGTTTAGCAGTGTTCTGGTGTGTTTGTCATCTCTCTAGCTGTGTTTAGCAGTGTTCTGGTGTGTTTGTCATCTCTCTAGCTGTGTTTAACAGTGTTTGTCATCTCTCTAGCTGTGTTTAACAGTGTTTGTCATCTCTCTAGCTGTGTTTAGCAGTGTTTGTCATCTCTCTAGCTGTGTTTGGCAGTGTTTGTCATCTCTCTAGCTGTGTTTAACAGTGTTTGTCATCTCTCTAGCTGTGTTTAGCAGTGTTTGTCATCTCTCTAGCTGTGTTTAACAGTGTTTGTCATCTCTCTAGCTGTGTTTAGCAGTGTTCTGGTGTGTTTGTCATCTCTCTAGCTGTGTTTAGCAGTGTTCTGGTGTGTTTGTCATCTCTCTAGCTGTGATTAGCAGTGTTCTGGTGTGTTTGTCATCTCTCTAGCTGTGTTTAGCAGTGTTCTGGTGTGTTTGTCATCTCTCTAGCTGTGTTTAACAGTGTTCTGGTGTGTTTGTCATCTCTCTAGCTGTGTTTAGCAGTGCTCTGATGTGTTTGTAATCTCTCTAGCTGTGTTTACCAGTGTTCTGGTGTGTTTGTCATCTCTCTAGCTGTGTTTAGCAGTGTTTGTCATCTCTCTAGCTGTGTTTACCAGTGTTCTGGTGTGTTTGTCATCTCTCTAGCTGTGTTTAGCAGTCCTCTGATGTGTTTGTCATCTCTCTAGCTGTGGTTAACAGTGTTTGTCATCTCTCTAGCTGTGTTTAGCAGTGTTTGTCATCTCTCTAGCTGTGTTTAGCAGTGCTCTGATGTGTTTGTCATCTCTCTAGCTGTGTTTAACAGTGTTTGTAATCTCTCTAGCTGTGTTTAGCAGTGCTCTGATGTGTTTGTAATCTCTCTAGCTGTGTTTAGCAGTGTTCTGGTGTGTTTGTCATCTCTCTAGCTGTGTTTAGCAGTGTTTGTCATCTCTCTAGCTGTGTTTAACAGTGTTTGTCATCTCTCTAGCTGTGTTTAGCAGTGTTCTGGTGTGTTTTTCATCTCTCTATCTGTGTTTACCAGTGTTCTGGTGTGTTTGTCATCTCTCTAGCTGTGTTTAGCAGTGTTCTGGTGTGTTTTTCATCTCTCTATCTGTGTTTACCAGTGTTCTGGTGTGTTTGTCATCTCTCTAGCTGTGTTTAGCAGTGTTCTGCTGTGTTTGTCATCTCTCTAGCTATTTTTAGCAGTGTTTGTCATCTCTCTAGCTTTGTTTAGCAGTGTTCTGGTGTGTTTGTCATCTCTCTAGCTGTGATTAGCAGTGTTCTGGTGTGTTTGTCATCTCTCTAGCTTTGTTTAGCAGTGTTTGTCATCTCTCTAGCTGTGTTTACCAGTGTTCTGGTGTGTTTGTCATCTCTCTAGCTGTGTTTAACATTGCTCTGGTGTGTTTGTCATCTCTCTAGCTGTGTTTACCAGTGTTCTGGTGTGTTTGTCATCTCTCTAGCTGTGTTTAACAGTGTACTCATCTCTATAGCTGTGTTTAGCAGTGTTCTGGTGTGTTTGTCATCTCTCTAGCTGTGTTTAACAGTGTACTCATCTCTATAGCTGTGTTTAGCAGTGTTCTGGTGTGTTTGTCATCTCTCTAGCTGTGTTTAGCAGTTTTCTGCTGTGTTTGTCATCTCTCTAGCTGTGTTTAGCAGTGTTCTGGTGTGTTTGTCATCTCTCTAGCTGTGTTTAGCAGTGTTCTGGTGTGTTTGTCATCTCTCTAGCTGTGTTTAACCGTGTTTGTCATCTCTCTAGCTGTGTTTAACAGTGTTTGTCATCTCTCTAGCTGTGTTTAGCAGCGCCCTGATGTGTTTGTAATCTCTCTAGCCGTGTTTAGCAGTTTTCTGCTGTGTTTGTCATCTCTCTAGCTGTGTTTAACAGTGTTCTGGTGTGTTTGTCATCTCTCTAGCTGTGTTTAGCAGTGTTTGTCATCTCTCTAGCTGTGTTTAACAGTGTTTGTCATCTCTCTAGCTGTGTTTAGCAGTGTTTGTCATCTCTCTAGCTGTGTTTAGCAGTGTTTGTCATCTCTCTAGCTGTGTTTAACAGTGTTTGTCATCTCTCTAGCTGTGTTTAGCAGTGTTTGTCATCTCTCTAGCTGTGTTTAACAGTGTTTGTCATCTCTCTAGCTGTGTTTAACAGTGTTCTGGTGTGTTTGTCATCTCTCTAGCTGTGTTTAGCAGTGCTCTGATGTGTTTGTAATCTCTCTAGCTGTGTTTAACAGTGTTCTGGTGTGTTTGTCATCTCTCTAGCTGTGTTTAACAGTGTTCTGGTGTGTTTGTCATCTCTCTAGCTGTGTTTAGCAGTGTTTGTCATCTCTCTAGCTGTGTTTAACAGTGTTCTGCTGTGTTTGTCATCTCTCTAGCTGTGTTTAGTAGTGTTTGTCATCTCTCTAGCTGTGTTTAACAGTGTTCTGGTGTGTTTGTCATCTCTATAGCTGTGTTTAACAGTGTTTGTCATCTCTCTAGCTGTGTTTAGCAGTGTTCTGGTGTGTTTGTCATCTCTCTAGCTGTGTTTAGCAGTGTTCTGGTGTGTTTGTCATCTCTCTAGCTGTGTTTAACAGTGTTTGTCATCTCTCTAGCTGTGTTTAGCAGTGTTTGTCATCTCTCTAGCTGTGTTTAACAGTGTTTGTCATCTCTCTAGCTGTGTGTAACAGTGTTTGTCATCTCTCTAGCTGTGTTTAACAGTGTTCTGGTCTGTTTGTAGTTTTGCTATGTTTGTCTGTGTTTTTCTCTGGGAAGCAGCTTGCTGCTGAGACACTTCCTGTTGATTGTCCCCATCCTGGCCCAGGGTGCATCACTGTGACATCACATATTGTTTACCATCGCCACGGGAACTCAAGGTGAGCTATATTTACCGCCAGGGGTGTGAATGGACGTCTGACGTGAGAAACTTCCACTTTGGTCTAATGTATCTCAGAACACTCCCATCCTAAATAAGTGGGCTTGGGACTAATATGAATACATGTGAATATTACAGAGGAACTGCAGAGATGAATCAGCCAGTGTTGTGTGTGGGTGTTACTTGCTATCTTTATGATCACATAGGCTACCTAGCTATTAAGTCATCAATAGTTATTTTTTTTTTATCCGAAGAGACTGGAACCATAGCTGTTGTTTTGTCTCGTCCCTGAGTGTGAATCGTTCACATCCTAACCTGCAGAACTGTTGATGTCTGGAGGAAAGAACATTGTTTGTTGTTTAGTTCTCTCACCAAAGTTCAGAGGACTTCTAGGATCCGGACAAACTAGCGAGTTTGAATGGGGACAAATCACATGAATAATACACCACAGCAACATGTGTAAATTTGACTCCAGCCCAGCAGCTACAGTTTATCAGACTAGCCTAGTGTCTGGTGTCTGGTATTCCTCATAACTCACCATCAGTAAGCTTCTCATAAATAACAGTCAAGGAAATTCATGTTGTCTTCTGGCAAATATACAGTATTCAGTGTGAGAATGTCTAGACCTTTGATGCTCTCCTTCTCTTGCATTTGTTGAAGGAAAAAAGGGCAAAGTTCAACCCCAAGTTGTAAGGGTTAACGTGAGAGACGTGGGGCTGTTTCTATAAGGTACACTCTTTGCATAGCGAGCCCACAGTGAGCCCTTCAACCACTGTGTATGGAATGAGTGTCAGGATCCCCAAAAATGTAGGAGGCACGAGCAATTTTACAGACATAAACACACACACACACACGCACACGCACACGCACACGCTCACACACACACACACACACACACACACACACACACACACACACACACACACACACACACACACACACACACACACACATCCCCAGCTGAGAGTCTTATTTCACAATACCCTCGACATGCTTCGTGCTTGAGTGTCAGAGAGAGAGACTGACAGAGACAGACTGACATAGTGAGACAGAGAGAGACAGAGACAGACTGACATAGTGAGACAGAGAGAGAGAGACAGACTGACATAGTGAGACAGAGAGACAGAGACAGACTGACATAGTGAGACAGAGACAGACTGACATAGTGAGACAGAGACAGAGACAGACTGACATAGTGAGACAGAGAGATAGAGACAGACTGACATAGTGAGACAGAGAGATAGAGACAGACTGACATAGGGAGACAGAGAGAGACAGAGACAGACTGACATAGGGAGACAGAGAGATAGAGACATACTGACATAGTGAGACAGAGAGAGACAGAGACAGACTGACAGAGACAGACTGACATAGGGAGACAGAGAGAGACAGAGACATACTGACATAGGGAGACAGAGAGAGACAGAGACAGACTGACATAGTGAGACAGAGAGAGACAGAGACAGACTGACATAGTGAGACAGAGACAGACTGACATAGTGAGACAGAGACAGACTGACATAGTGAGACAGAGACAGACTGACATAGTGAGACAGAGAGAGACAGAGACAGACTGACATAGTGAGACAGAGACAGGCTGACATAGTGAGACAGAGACAGATTGACATAGTGAGACAGAGAGATAGAGACAGACTGACATAGTGAGACAGAGACAGACTGACATAGGGAGACAGAGACAGATTGACATAGTGAGAGAGAGAGATAGAGACATACTGACATAGTGAGACAGAGACAGACTGACATAGTGAGACAGATTGACATAGTGAGAGAGAGAGATAGAGACAGACTGACATAGTGAGACAAAGAGATAGAGACATACTGACATAGTAAGACAGAGAGACAGAGACAGACTGACATAGTGAGACAGAGACAGACTGACATAGTGAATCAGAGAGATAGAGACAGACTGACATAGTGAGACAGAGACAGACTGACATAGTGAGACAGAGAGATAGAGACAGACTGACATAGTGAGACAGAGAGAGACAGAGACAGAATGACATAGTGAGACAGAGAGAGACAGAGACAGAGTGACATAGGGAGACAGAGAGAGACAGAGACAGACTGACATAGTGAGACAGAGAGACAGAGACAGAATGACATAGTGAGACAGAGAGATAGAGACAGACTGACATAGTGAGACAGAGAGAGACAGAGACAGACTGACATAGTGAGACAGAGACAGACTGACATAGTGAGACAGAGAGACAGAGACAGACTGACATAGTGAGACAGAGAGAGACAGAGACAGAATGACATAGGGAGACAGAGAGAGTCAGAGACAGACTGACATAGGGAGACAGAGAGAGAGAAACTGACAGAGACAGAATGACATAGGGAGACAGAGAGACAGAGACAGACTGACATAGTGAGACAGAGAGAGACAGAGACAGAATGACATAGTGAGACAGAGAGATAGAGACAGACTGACATAGTGAGACAGAGAGAGACAGAGACAGACTGACATAGTGAGACAGAGACAGACTGACATAGTGAGACAGAGAGACAGAGACAGACTGACATAGTGAGACAGAGAGAGACAGAGACAGAATGACATAGTGAGACAGAGAGAGACAGAGACAGAGTGACATAGGGAGACAGAGAGAGACAGAGACAGACTGACATAGTGAGACAGAGAGACAGAGACAGACTGACATAGTGAGACAGAGAGAGACAGAGACAGAATGACATAGGGAGACAGAGACAGAGACAGATTGACATAGTAAGACAGAGACAGATTGACATAGTGAGACAGAGAGAGACAGAGACAGAGACAGACTGACATAGTGAGACAGAGAGAGACAGAGACAGAGACAGATTGACATAGTGAGACAGAGAGAGACAGAGACAGAGACAGATTGACATAGTGAGACAGAGAGATAGAGAGAGAAACAAAGAGCGAGTGCAGATGGCAAGACAGAGACAGACTGACATAGGGAGACAGAGACAGATTGACATAGTGAGAGAGAGAGATAGAGACATACTGACATAGTGAGACAGAGACAGACTGACATAGTGAGACAGATTGACATAGTGAGAGAGAGAAATAGAGACAGACTGACATAGTGAGACAGAGAGATAGAGACATACTGACATAGTAAGACAGAGAGACAGAGACAGACTGACATAGTGAGACAGAGACAGACTGACATAGTGAATCAGAGAGATAGAGACAGACTGACATAGTGAGACAGAGACAGACTGACATAGTGAGACAGAGAGATAGAGACAGACTGACATAGTGAGACAGAGAGAGACAGAGAAAGACTGACATAGGGAGACAGAGAGAGTCAGAGACAGACTGACATAGGGAGACAGAGAGAGAGAAACTGACAGAGACAGAATGACATAGGGAGACAGAGAGACAGAGACAGACTGACATGGTGAGACAGAGAGAGACAGAGACAGAATGACATAGTGAGACAGAGAGATAGAGACAGACTGACATAGTGAGACAGAGAGAGACAGAGACAGACTGACATAGTGAGACAGAGACAGACTGACATAGTGAGACAGAGAGACAGAGACAGACTGACATAGTGAGACAGAGAGAGACAGAGACAGAATGACATAGTGAGACAGAGAGAGACAGAGACAGAGTGACATAGGGAGACAGAGAGAGACAGAGACAGACTGACATAGGGAGACAGAGAGAGACAGAGACATACTGACATAGGGAGACAGAGAGAGACAGAGACAGACTGACATAGTGAGACAGAGAGAGACAGAGACAGACTGACATAGTGAGACAGAGACAGACTGACATAGTGAGACAGAGACAGACTGACATAGTGAGACAGAGAGAGACAGAGACAGACTGACATAGTGAGACAGAGACAGGCTGACATAGTGAGACAGAGACAGATTGACATAGTGAGACAGAGAGATAGAGACAGACTGACATAGTGAGACAGAGACAGACTGACATAGGGAGACAGAGACAGATTGACATAGTGAGAGAGAGAGATAGAGACATACTGACATAGTGAGACAGAGACAGACTGACATAGTGAGACAGATTGACATAGTGAGAGAGAGAGATAGAGACAGACTGACATAGTGAGACAGAGAGATAGAGACATACTGACATAGTGAGACAGAGACAGACTGACATAGTGAATCAGAGAGATAGAGACAGACTGACATAGTGAGACAGAGACAGACTGACATAGTGAGACAGAGAGATAGAGACAGACTGACATAGTGAGACAGAGAGAGACAGAGACAGACTGACATAGGTAGACAGAGAGAGTCAGAGACAGACTGACATAGGGAGACAGAGAGAGAGAAACTGACAGAGACAGAATGACATAGGGAGACAGAGAGACAGAGACAGACTGACATAGTGAGACAGAGAGAGACAGAGACAGAATGACATAGTGAGACAGAGAGATAGAGACAGACTGACATAGTGAGACAGAGAGAGACAGAGACAGACTGACATAGTGAGACAGAGACAGACTGACATAGTGAGACAGAGAGACAGAGACAGACTGACATAGTGAGACAGAGAGAGACAGAGACAGAATGACATAGGGAGACAGAGAGAGTCAGAGACAGACTGACATAGGGAGACAGAGAGAGAGAAACTGACAGAGACAGAATGACATAGGGAGACAGAGAGACAGAGACAGACTGACATAGTGAGACAGAGAGAGACAGAGACAGAATGACATAGTGAGACAGAGAGATAGAGACAGACTGACATAGTGAGACAGAGAGAGACAGAGACAGACTGACATAGTGAGACAGAGACAGACTGACATAGTGAGACAGAGAGACAGACAGACTGACATAGTGAGACAGAGAGAGACAGAGACAGAATGACATAGTGAGACAGAGAGAGACAGAGACAGAGTGACATAGGGAGACAGAGAGAGACAGAGACAGACTGACATAGTGAGACAGAGAGACAGAGACAGACTGACATAGTGAGACAGAGAGAGACAGAGACAGAATGACATAGGGAGACAGAGACAGAGACAGATTGACATAGTAAGACAGAGACAGATTGACATAGTGAGACAGAGAGAGACAGAGACAGAGACAGACTGACATAGTGAGACAGAGAGAGACAGAGACAGAGACAGATTGACATAGTGAGACAGAGAGAGACAGAGACAGAGACAGATTGACATAGTGAGACAGAGAGATAGAGAGAGAAACAAAGAGCGAGTGCAGATGGCAAGACAGAGACAGACTGACATAGGGAGACAGAGACAGATTGACATAGTGAGAGAGAGAGATAGAGACATACTGACATAGTGAGACAGAGACAGACTGACATAGTGAGACAGATTGACATAGTGAGAGAGAGAAATAGAGACAGACTGACATAGTGAGACAGAGAGATAGAGACATACTGACATAGTAAGACAGAGAGACAGAGACAGACTGACATAGTGAGACAGAGACAGACTGACATAGTGAATCAGAGAGATAGAGACAGACTGACATAGTGAGACAGAGACAGACTGACATAGTGAGACAGAGAGATAGAGACAGACTGACATAGTGAGACAGAGAGAGACAGAGAAAGACTGACATAGGGAGACAGAGAGAGTCAGAGACAGACTGACATAGGGAGACAGAGAGAGAGAAACTGACAGAGACAGAATGACATAGGGAGACAGAGAGACAGAGACAGACTGACATGGTGAGACAGAGAGAGACAGAGACAGAATGACATAGTGAGACAGAGAGATAGAGACAGACTGACATAGTGAGACAGAGAGAGACAGAGACAGACTGACATAGTGAGACAGAGACAGACTGACATAGTGAGACAGAGAGACAGAGACAGACTGACATAGTGAGACAGAGAGAGACAGAGACAGAATGACATAGTGAGACAGAGAGAGACAGAGACAGAGTGACATAGGGAGACAGAGAGAGACAGAGACAGACTGACATAGGGAGACAGAGAGAGACAGAGACATACTGACATAGGGAGACAGAGAGAGACAGAGACAGACTGACATAGTGAGACAGAGAGAGACAGAGACAGACTGACATAGTGAGACAGAGACAGACTGACATAGTGAGACAGAGACAGACTGACATAGTGAGACAGAGAGAGACAGAGACAGACTGACATAGTGAGACAGAGACAGGCTGACATAGTGAGACAGAGACAGATTGACATAGTGAGACAGAGAGATAGAGACAGACTGACATAGTGAGACAGAGACAGACTGACATAGGGAGACAGAGACAGATTGACATAGTGAGAGAGAGAGATAGAGACATACTGACATAGTGAGACAGAGACAGACTGACATAGTGAGACAGATTGACATAGTGAGAGAGAGAGATAGAGACAGACTGACATAGTGAGACAGAGAGATAGAGACATACTGACATAGTGAGACAGAGACAGACTGACATAGTGAATCAGAGAGATAGAGACAGACTGACATAGTGAGACAGAGACAGACTGACATAGTGAGACAGAGAGATAGAGACAGACTGACATAGTGAGACAGAGAGAGACAGAGACAGACTGACATAGGTAGACAGAGAGAGTCAGAGACAGACTGACATAGGGAGACAGAGAGAGAGAAACTGACAGAGACAGAATGACATAGGGAGACAGAGAGACAGAGACAGACTGACATAATGAGACAGAGAGAGACAGAGACAGAATGACATAGTGAGACAGAGAGATAGAGACAGACTGACATAGAGACAGACTGACATAGTGAGACAGAGACAGACTGACATAGTGAGACAGAGAGACAGAGACAGACTGACATAGTGAGACAGAGAGAGACAGAGACAGAATGACATAGTGAGACAGAGAGAGACAGAGACAGAGTGACATAGGGAGACAGAGAGAGACAGAGACAGACTGACATAGTGAGACAGAGAGACAGAGACAGACTGACATAGTGAGACAGAGAGAGACAGAGACAGAATGACATAGGGAGACAGAGACAGAGACAGATTGACATAGTAAGACAGAGACAGATTGACATAGTGAGACAGAGAGAGACAGAGACAGAGACAGATTGACATAGTGAGACAAAGAGAGACAGAGACAGAGACAGATTGACATAGAGAGACAGAGACAGAGACAGATTGACATAGTGAGACAGAGAGATAGAGAGAGAAACAAAGAGCGAGTGCAGATGGCAAGACAGAGACAGACTGACATAGGGAGACAGAGACAGATTGACATAGTGAGAGAGAGAGATAGAGACATACTGACATAGTGAGACAGAGACAGACTGACATAGTGAGACAGATTGACATAGTGAGAGAGAGAAATAGAGACAGACTGACATAGTGAGACAGAGAGATAGAGACATACTGACATAGTAAGACAGAGAGACAGAGACAGACTGACATAGTGAGACAGAGACAGACTGACATAGTGAATCAGAGAGATAGAGACAGACTGACATAGTGAGACAGAGACAGACTGACATAGTGAGACAGAGAGATAGAGACAGACTGACATAGTGAGACAGAGAGAGACAGAGACAGACTGACATAGGGAGACAGAGAGAGTCAGAGACAGACTGACATAGGGAGACAGAGAGAGAGAAACTGACAGAGACAGAATGACATAGGGAGACAGAGAGACAGAGACAGAATGACATAGTGAGACAGAGAGATAGAGACAGACTGACATAGTGAGACAGAGAGAGACAGAGACAGACTGACATAGTGAGACAGAGACAGACTGACATAGTGAGACAGAGAGACAGAGACAGACTGACATAGTGAGACAGAGAGAGACAGAGACAGAATGACATAGTGAGACAGAGAGAGACAGAGACAGAGTGACATAGGGAGACAGAGAGAGACAGAGACAGACTGACATAGTGAGACAGAGAGACAGAGACAGACTGACATAGTGAGACAGAGAGAGACAGAGACAGAATGACATAGGGAGACAGAGAGAGACAGAGACAGAGACAGATTGACATAGTAAGACAGAGACAGATTGACATAGTGAGACAGAGAGAGACAGAGACAGAGACAGATTGACATAGTGAGACAGAGAGAGACAGAGACAGAGACAGATTGACATAGTGAGACAGAGAGATAGAGAGAGAAACAAAGAGCGAGTGCAGATGGCAAGAGACAGAAAAGAGAAAAATTAAGGGAGGGAGGGGAGGGATTGGTGGTAATATTTACTCAGGACCTCTGAGAGAGAGGACAATAGAACGAGAAAGAGAAACAGAGAGAGAGGAACAGAGATAGAGAAACAGAGAGAGAGAAACAGAGAGAGAGGAACAGAGAGAGATAACAGAGAGAAACAGAGAGAGATAAACAGAGAGAGAGGAACAGAGAGAGAAACAGAGAGAGAGAAACACAGAGAGAAACAGAGAGAGAAACAGAGAGAGAAACAGAGAGAGAGAAACAGAGAGAGAAACAGAGAGAGGAAGAGAGAGAGAGGAAGAGAGAGAGGAAGAGAGAGAGAGGAACAGAGAGTGAGAGGAACAGAGAGAGAGAAACAGAGAGAGAGAAACAGAGAGAGAGAAATAGAGAGAGGAACAGAGAGAGAGGAACAGAGAGAGAGAAACAGAGAGAGATGAACATTGAGAGAGGAACAGAGAGAGAGAGGAACAGAGAGAGAGGAACAGAGAGAGAGGAACAGAGAGAGAGGGACAGAGAGAGAGGAACAGAGAGAGAGAGGAACAGAGAGAGAGAAACAGAGAGAGAGGAACAGAGAGAGAGAGGAACAGAGAGAGAGGAACACAGAGAGAGAGAGGAACAGAGAGAGAGAAACAGAGAGAGAGAGGAACAGAGAGAGAGGAACAGAGAGAGAGAGAAACAGAGAGGTGTAAAGAGACCTCAGCAGGGTGTAGACCAGCTCACGTTCCTGTCTAGCCTCCAGTGTGCCCTGTGCCCACCCAACTGCTGTTAAAACAGATACAGACAACCCCCACTACCCCCCCCATCCCCCCACCCTCCGTCACGTGCCTGTTTCCTCCGAGAACCCAGCAGCTTCCTCTCTCATCCGTTCATACGCCTCTCCTCCCTCCTCCCCTCTGCCCTCCTTCCTGATATCCGCGTCCGATGTTTGTCGAGGAACTTCAAAACCCATCCAACAGAACGGTAGTTGTCTTTGTCCTGTTCTTAGAGTGAGACACAGACATCAGGAATGAGGGAGAACATGAATAAGGGAAGAAGAGAGAGAGAGAGAGAGAGCTCAGCTTGATACCAGCTCAAGTTTTTGTACAGGAGGATAGAGTGTGTGTCTATGTGTGTGTCCTGTTCTTGGAGTCAGGAGGATAGAGTTGTTATTGGTCAGGAATCAGGAAGCTACTGTAACAGAGGGAGGAAACAAGCCAATGGACAGGATGGAAGATGTATTTCATGAATAAACTTTTTTTTAACCAGAATAGTCCTCTCTTTGACGTTGCTTTTAACCTCCCTTTTTATGGTTTTATCTATATTTTATAGTGGTTTATCAGTATTTACATGGTTTTATCTATATTTTACATGGTTTCATCTATATCTTGCATTGTTTATCTGTATTTTCATGGTTTTATTGATATTTTCCATGGTTTTATCTATATTTTATGTTGTTTTATCTATATTTTACGTGGTTTACATGGTTTTATCTATATTTCACATGGTTTTATCTATATTTTACGTGGTTTACATGGTTTCATCTATATTTCACATGGTTTTATCTATATTTTACGTGGTTTACATGGTTTTATCTATATTTCACATGGTTTTATCTATATTTTACATGGTTTTATCTATATTTCACATGGTTTTATCTATATTTTACATGGTTTTATCTACAGTTGAAGCCAAACACCTTAGCCAAAAACATTTAAACTCAGTTTTTCACAATTCCTGACATTTAATCCTAGTAAAAATTCCCTGTCTTAGGTCAGTTAGGATCACCACATTATTTTAAGAATGTGAAATGTCAGAATAATATTAAAGATAATTATTTATTTCAGCTTTTATTTCTTTCATCATATTCCCAGTGGGTCAGAAGTTTACATACACTCAATTAGTATTTGGTAGCATTGCCTTTAAATTGTTTAACTTGGTTCAAACATTTCGGGTAGCCTTCCACAAACTTCCCACAATAAGTTGGGTGAATTTTGGCTCATTCCTCCTGACAGAGCTGGTGTAACTGAGTCAGGTTTGTAGGCCTCCTTGCTCAGACATGCTTTTTCAGGTCTGCCCACAAATATTCTATGGGATTGAGGTGAGGGCTTTGTGATGGCCACTCCAATATCTTGGCAAAAGCCATTTTGCCACAACTTTGGAAGTATGCTTGGGGTCATTGTCCATTTGGAGACACATTTGCGACCAAACTTTAACTTCCTGACTGATGTCTTGAGATGTTGCTTCAATATATCCACGTTTTCCCCCCTCATGATGACATCTATTTTGTGAAGTGCACAAAGTCCCTCCTGCAGTCCCTCCTGCAGCAAAGCACCCCTACAACATGATGCTGCCACCCCCATGCTTCACGGTTGGGATGGTGTTCTTCGGCTTGCAAGCATCCCCCTTTTTCGTCCCAAAATAACGATGGTCATTATGGCCAAACAGTTTGATTTTTGTTTCATCAGTCCAGAGAACATTGCTCCAAAAAGTACAACCTTTGTCCCCATGTGCAGTTGCAAACCGTAGTCTGGCTTTCTTTTATGGCGGTTTTGGAGCAGTGTCTTCTTCCTTGCTGAGCGGCCTTTCAGGTTATGTCGATATAAGACTCGTTCTACTGTGGATATAGATACTTTTGTACCTATTTCCTCCAGCATCTTCACAAGGTCCTTTGCTGCTGTTCTGGGATTGATTTGCACTCTAGGAGACAGAATGTGTCTCCTTCCTGAGCGGTATAACGGCTGCGTGGTCCCATGGTGTTAATACTTGCGTACTATTGTTTATACAGACAAACGTGGTACCTTCAGGCGTTTGGAAATTGCTCCCAAGGATGAACCTGACTTGTGGAGGTCTACAATTTTTTTTCTGAGGTCTTGGCAGATTTCTTTTGATTTTCTCATGATGTCAAGCAAAGAGGCACTGAGTTTGAAGGTAGGCCTTGAAATACATCCACACACCTCCAATTGACTCAAATGATGTCAATTAGCCTATCAGAAGCTTCTAAAGCCATGACATCATTTTCTGGAATATTCCAAGCTGTTTAAAGGCACAGTCAACTTAGTGTATGTAAAGTTCTGACCCACTGGAATTGTGATACAGTGAATTATAAGTGAAATAATCTGTCTGTAAACAATTGTTTCGAAAAATTACTTGTGTCATGCACAAAGTAGATGTCCTAACTGACTTGCCAAAACTATAGTTTGTTAACAAGACATTTGTGGAGTGGTTGAAAAATTAGTTTAATGACTCCAACCTAAGTGTATGTAAACTTCCGACTTCAAATGTATATTTTACATGGTTTATTTGATATTTTACATGGTTTTATCTATCTTTTACATGGTTTTATGTGTCTTATAAAATATTTTTTGAGGCTGTATGCGATGTACTACGTTTCCCTAATGTAAATAGACTCCTATAGCCTCCTCTAGCTTACTAAAAGACTCTACTGTAGGTCCGTGACTCCTATAGCCTCCTCTAGCTTACTAAAAGACTCTACTGTAGGTCCGTGACTCCTATAGCTTCCTCTAGCTTACTAAAAGACTCTACTGTAGGTCCGTGACTCCTATAGCTTCCTCTAGCTTACTAAAAGACTCTACTGTAGGTCCGTGACTCCTATTGCCCATATTATCATCATTATTGTTATGTTTCTCCATCTGGTTGAAGAGCTGTGGAGCGGAAAGACGGGCCCACATTGATAATGGAACTACATGTATAGAACAGTGTAAATAAGAGCCTGATACGTGGGCAGTGTGACAGTGATAACTACATGTATAGAACAGTGTAATTAAGAGTTAGATACGTGGGCAGTGTGACAGTGATAATGGAACTACATGTATAGAACAGTGTAATTAAGAGATAGATACGTGGGCAGTGTGACAGTGATAATGGAACTACATGTATAGAACAGTGTAATTAAGAGCCTGATACGTGGGCAGTGTGACAGTGATAATGGAACTACATGTATAGAACAGTGTAATTAAGAGCCTGATACGTGGGCAGTGAGACAGTGTGGAGAGATGAGTGAAACTTTATTTTGTGACCCGGGAACACTGGGTTGGAGGTGAATCTTTGTGTGTGTGTGACCTCTCACAGTGATACTGTGCAGAACACAAGACTAAGTGTGTGTGTGTGTGTGTGTGTGCGTGTGCGTGTAAGAGTGAAATAGATTTCCAGAGCGATAAGCGGCCTGTGTGTGTATATGACACAGAACATGTCACGACACAGCATGATCCATGAACCACAACTACAGCTCAACCTAAACACTGTCACTCCCATTATTTCTCTGCGTCGAGGTCCTGCTCTAGCCTGGCAACCCGCCCTGAAGCCCCACTGTCTCAGTGGTGAGCGCGGCGTTCCGCCTGGTTTATCCGGGCTATAGTCCCGCTCTGCTCTGGGTTATAACCATCTTTAACCTGTTCTGGCTGCACGCTGAATATTGAAAAAACTGGAAAATGTGTGCACATTTTCAAACGGCCTCCTAAGAAACTTTTTATTTTCCAATATGCATATATTTACTACTGTTGGATAGATAACAGTCTGTAGTTTCTAAAAAGGTTTGAATTGTTTCTCTAAGTCGAACAGAAATATTTTTACAGCCATTTTCCCAGCCGAATTGAGTTTCCCAAAATGCGATGTGTCTCTTTAAGACCTTCTCTATAAAAGGCCATTTGACTTGGGACAATAGGGACACGTCAGAGGTGTACGTCAGACTGTAATGCGGAAGTGAGAATTGAAAGGGGTCGAATATCTCGTCCCTGGACTGAATAACAGAACTTCTTGTGAGACATGCGCAGTTAAAATAAAAATCCGGGCGCGAAGGATAATTTGATCTCGGCTTCTGGAACAAGGTAGGTAACGTTGAATATGATGCCTGACTACGATATTATTTGCTACATGTCACAAAATCATCCTAAAGTAGGTTTTTTCAATATACTTTAATTATATTATTGCAATTTATTCTGGACTTTAGATGTGAAACGACGGAAGAATTTTTTGAAGAAACGCTTTCTGGCGCAGCAATGCTACCGTGCTAGCTAACCAAAGAGGGAAATAATTCGTTCTGGAACCCAACTAAAGACTCTACTGGACATTGGACCCCGTTACAACATTCTGATGGAGTACCAAGAAAGATAAGACCCAATTTGGGATGCTTTTTCATATATATGTCGAACTGTTGAATGCTAACGCTGCTAACTATGCTAGGCTAGCGCTTGACTAGAATCAATGCTGCCTTATGCTAGCTTATGATGTTAGCTAATATAACGATATATTGTGTTTTCGCTGTAAAACACTTCAAAAATCGGAAATGTTGTCTGTATTCACAAGATATCTGTCTTTCATTAGTTATCCACCATATGTTTTTCTGAAATGTTTTATGAGGTGTAATTAGTAGCCGACGTTGGTGTATGTATTTTCTCTGGCTACTCCCGGCTGGATTCAGACTGTAGCTATGTATTAGCATTTTTGGGTAGCATCAATGTAAAACTGATTTATAGCTAAAATATGCACTTTTTATGAACAAAACATAGATTTATTGTGTAACATGTTATATGACTGTCATCTGAGGTCGTTTTTTCTGGGCTCTTTAGGTTGGTTTTAGTTTATTTCGGTTGGTTGTGCATGCTACTTCAATCATAATTCATACTTCATAATCATAATTCATACGTGTCTGTCCACTTTTGTATTTGGTGGTGAGCTAACATAAATATATGTGGTGTTTTCTCTGTAAAACATTTAAAAAATCGGACATGTTGGCTGGATTGACAAGATGTTTATCTTTCAAATGCTGTATTGGACTTGTTAATGTGTAAAAGTTAAATATTTTTAAAAAATAGATTTTGAATTTCGCGCTCTGCAGCTGTTGTCATTTTCGGTCCGAGGTCGGGCTTGCACCCCAAACAGGTTAACCTGTTATGGCTGCACGCTGAATATTGAAAAAAATGGAAAATGTGTGCACATTTTCAAACGGCCTCCTAAGAAACTTTTTATTTTCCAATATGCATATATTTACTACTGTTGGATAGATAACAGTCTGTAGTTTCTAAAAAGGTTTGAATTGTTTCTCTAAGTCGAACAGAAATATTTTTACAGCCATTTTCCCAGCCGAATTGAGTTTCCCAAAATGCGATGTGTCTCTTTAAGACCTTCTCTATAAAAGGCCATTTGACTTGTGACCATAGGGACACGTCAGAGGCGTTCGTCAGACTGTAATGCGGAAGTGAGAATTGAAAGGAGTCGAATATCTCGTCCCTGGACTGAATAACACAACTTCTTGTGAGACCTGCGCAGTTAAAAAAAATATCCGGGCGCGAAGGATAATTTGGTCTTCGCTTCTGGAACAAGGTAGATAACGTTGAATATGATGCCTGACTACGATATTATTTGATACTTGTCACAAAATCATCCTAAAGTATGTTTTTTCAATATACTTTAATTATATTATTGCAATTTATTCTGGACTTTAGATGTGAAACGACGGAAGAATTTTTTGAAGAAAAGCTTTCTAGCGCAGCAATGCTATCGTGCTAGCTAACCAAAGAGGGAAATAATTCGTTCTGGAACCCAACTAAAGACTCTACTGGACATTGGACCCCGTTACAACATTCTGATGGAGTACCAAGAAAGATAAGACCCAATTTGGGATGCTTTTTCATATATATGTCGAACTGTTGAATGCTAACTCCGCTAACTGTGCTAGGCTAGCGCTTGACTAGAATCAATGCTGCCTTATGCTAGCTTATGATGTTAGCTAATATAACGATATATTGTGTTTTCGCTGTAAAACACTTCAAAAATCGGAAATGTTGTCTGTATTCACAAGATATCTGTCTTTCATTAGTTATCCACCATATGTTTTTCTGAAATGTTTTATGAGGTGTAATTAGTAGCCGACGTTGGTGTATGTATTTTCTCTGGCTACTCCCGGCTGGATTCAGACTGTAGCTATGTATTAGCATTTTTGGGTAGCATCAATGTAAAACTGATTTATAGCTAAAATATGCACTTTTTATGAACAAAACATAGATTTATTGTGTAACATGTTATATGACTGTCATCTGAGGTCGTTTTTTCTGGGCTCTTTAGGTTGGTTTTAGTTTATTTCGGTTGGTTGTGCATGCTACTTCAATCATAATTCATACTTCATAATCATAATTCATACGTGTCTGTCCACTTTTGTATTTGGTGGTGAGCTAACATAAATATATGTGGTGTTTTCTCTGTAAAACATTTAAAAAATCGGACATGTTGGCTGGATTGACAAGATGTTTATCTTTCAAATGCTGTATTGGACTTGTTAATGTGTAAAAGTTAAATATTTTTAAAAAATAGATTTTGAATTTCGCGCCCTGCAGGGGTGTCATTTTCGGTCCGAGGTCGGGCTTGCACGCCAAACAGGTTAACTAGCCTCCAACTGCTCTTAAATGCAAGTAAAACTAAATGCATGCTCTCAACCGATCGCTGCCCGCACCTGCCCGCCCATCCAGCATCATTACTCTGGACGGTTCTGACTTAGAATATGTGAACAACTACAAATACCTAGGTGTCTGGTTAGACTGTAAACTCTCCTTCCAGACTCACATTAAACATCTCCAATCCAAAATTAGATCTAGAATCGGCTTCCTATTTCGCAACAAAGCATCCTTCACTCATGCTGTCAAACATACCCTCGTAAAACTGGCCATCCTACCGATCCTCGACTTTGGCGATGTCATTTACAAAATAGCCTCCAACACTCTACTCAACAAATTGGATGCAGTCTATCACAGTGCCATCCGTTTTGTCACCAAAGCCCCATATACCACCCACCACTGCGACCTGTATGCTCTCGTTGGCTGGCCCTCGCTTCATACTCGTCGCCAAACCCACTGGCTCCAGGTCATCTACAAGTCTCTGGTAGGTAAAGCCCAGCCTTATCTCAGCTCACAGGTCACCATAGCAGCACCCACCCGTAGCACGCGCTCCAGCAGGTATTTCTCACTGGTCACCCCCAAAGCCAATTCTTCCTTTGGCCGCCTGTTCTTCCAGTTCTCTGCTGCCAATGACTGGAACAAACTGCCAAAATCACAGAAGCTGGAGACTCTTACCTCCCTCACTAGCTTTAAGCACCAGCTGTCAGAGCAACTCACAGATCACTGCACCTGTAAATAGCCCATCTGTAAACAGCCCATCCAACTACCTCATCCCCATACTGTATTTATATATTTATTTATCTTGCTCCTTTGCACCCCAGTATCTTAACTTGCATATTCATCTTCTGCACATCCTACCATTCCAGTATTTAATTGCTATATTGTAATTACTTTGCCACCGTGGCCTATTTATTGCCTTACCTCTCTTATCCTACCTCATTTGCACATGCTGTATATAGATTTTCTACTGTATTATTGATTGTATGTTTGTTTGTTCCATGTGTAACTCTGTGTTGTTGTATGTGTCGAACTGCTTTGCTTTATCTTGGCCAGGTCACAGTTGCAAATAAGAACTTGTTCTCAACTAGCCTACCTGGTTAAATAAAGGTGAAATCATTTGTTTTAATACAAATACTGTCCGGCGGATGGGGCCACAGTGTCTCCTGACCCCTCCTGTCTCAGCCTCCAGTATTTATGCTGCAGTAGTTTATGTGTCGGGGGGCTAGGGTCAGTTTGTTATATAAATGGAGGACTTCTCTCCCTTCTCCCATCACAGGTGTCCTGTGTGAATTTAAGTATGCTCTCTCTAATTCTCTCTTTCTCTCTCTCTTTCTTTCTCTCGGAGGACCTGAGCCCTAGGACCATGCGTCAGGACTACCTGGCATGATGACTCCTTGCTGTCCCCAGTTCACAGAGGTTTTTGCCTCGCAAAGAAGAGCACCTATTGGTAGATGGGTAAAAAATAAAAAATAAACATGAGAAAGTTATTAAATACACTTTGGATGGTGTATCAATACACCAAGTCACTACAAAGATACAGGTGTCTTCCCTAAATCAGTTGCTGGAGATGAAGGAAACCCCTCAGGGATTTCACCATGACGCCAATGGTGACTTTGAAACAGTTACAGAGTTTAATGGCTGTGATAGGAGAAAACTGAGGATGGATCAACAACATTGTAGTTACTCCACAATACTAACCTAAATGACAAGAGTGAAAAGAAGGAAACCTGTGCAGAATAATATTTTTCCAAAACATGGATCCTGTTTGCAACATGGCACTAAAGTAATACTGCAAGAAATTTGCCAAAGCAATTCACTTTTTGTCCTGAACACAAAGTTGTCACGATCACTAGAATGATTGGCCCAAGGCGCAGTGTGCATAGAGTTCCACATGTTTTAATTAAATGAAACTCACCAAAACAAATACAGAAAACAAACAAACCGTGAAGTAATTGCAGTGTAAACAGGCACTACACAAAAAACAAGATCCCACAAAACAACAGGTGGGAAAAAGGCTGCCTAAATATGATCCCCAATCAGAGACAACGATAGACAGCTGCCTCTGATTGAGAACCATACCAGGCCAACATAGAAAACAAAAAACTAGAATAACCACCCTAATCACACCCTGACCTAACCAAAATAGAGAAATAAAAAGGCTCTCTAAGGTCAGGGCGTAACAGCGTGACACAAGTGTTGTGTTTCAATAGAATACTGAGTACTACTCTCCATATTTTGAAGCATAGGTGGTGGCTGCATCGTGTTATGGGTATGCTTGTAATTGTTAAGGACTAGGGAGTTCTTCAGGATGAAAAATAAACGGAATAGATCTAAGCACAGGCAAAATCCTAGAGGAAAACCTGGTTCAGTTTACTTTCCACCAGACACTGGGAAAATGTATTCACTTTTCAGCCTAAAACACAAGGCTAAATGCTTTCCACATGTGAACCTGCAAATTTGAAATTAATTTTTTAGGGATATTCACTTTATCCTGCCTTTATAAATAGATCTACCTCAAATACCTGGTAACCCTGCACGTTCATCTGATGTTGCTATTTGTATTTGTACATTTTTTTGGACTCTGCATCATTAGGAAGGGCTCGGAAGCAAACGTTTCACAGTAAAACACCCGTTGTATTTGGTTGTGACAAATACAATTTGATTTGATTTGTGACGGCCTGGCTGTTGGAGGGCGAGAGGAAGGAAAGTGGCAGTTTTTTTTCAGAGCCGACAGGAATTGGCCTCACTGTTCCTCTTCTCACCACGGGAACAATGCCGTCGCGTCACACCCCTCCGCCATTCACATGGAAACGCTCCCAGGCTGAGAGAAGACCTGGGGCTGAGAACTGAGAGAAGGAGGGAGGAGGAAAGAGAAAGAGGAAAGGAGAGGGAGGGAGGGAGGGGTAGGAAGAGAGAGAGAGGGGGAGTGAGAGAGAGGTGGGGAGGGAGAGAGAGCGAGAGAGAGAGGGGGGGAGAGAGAGGGAGGGAGGGGGAGAGAGAGAGAGAGAGGGGGAGTGAGAGAGGTGGGGAGGGAGAGAGAGCGAGAGAGAGAGGGGGGGAGAGAGAGGGAGGGAGGGGGAGAGAGAGGGGGAGGGAGAGAGAGGGGGAGTGAGAGAGAGGTGGGGAGGGAGAGAGAGCGAGAGAGAGGGGGGGAGGGGGAGAGAAAGGGGAGGGAGGAAGGGAGGGAGGGAAAGGAGAGTGGGAGGCAGGGAGGCAGGGAGAGAGGGAGAAGAGAGGGGGTGGGAGGGAAAGAGAGAGAGAGAGAGCGAGAGAGAGGTAAGGAGGGAGGGAGGAATAGGAGAGGGGGAAGGTAAGGAGGGAGAGAGAGAGAGAGAGAGAGAGAGGTAAGGAGAGGGGGAAGGGAAGGAGGGAGAGAGAGAGGGGGATGGTGAGTTACTCCTTCATTATATAGTTACTCTCTCTTATTCCCTCATTGTTGCTCTCTCCCGCTCTTTGTACAAAGGACAAATGAACTTCAGTATGATGTGCAGTTGGCACGCTAAGGGCCTTTTTTCACCCTTATGAACAGAGCAGAGCTCCAGCTCCACCCATACACACACACACACACACACACACACACACACACACACACACACACACACACACACACACACACACACACACACACACACACACACACACACACACACACACACACACACACACACACACACTCCAGGCCCAACCCTAGCCCCAGCATGGCTGATTGTGAGGGCTTGGAGGTCTTTAACACAGTGCCCAACGAGGTGTCAGAGTTATACAGAATGGTGTAGTCGGCGTAGAGGTGGATCAGAGACTCACCAGCAGTAAGAGCAACATCATTTATGTATACAGAGAAGAGAGTCGGCCCGAGAATTGAACCCTGTAGCACCCCCATAGAGACTGCCAGCGGTCCGGACAATAGGCTTTCCGATTTGACACACTGAACTCTGTCTGAGAACTAGTTGGTGAACCAGGCGAGGCAGTCATTTGAGAAACCAAGGCTGTTGAGTCTGCCGATAAGAATGTGGTGATTGACAGAGTCGAAAGCCTTGGCCAGGTCGATGAATACGGCTGCACAGTAATGTCTCTTATCGATGGCGGTTATGATATCGTTTAGGACCTTGAGCGTGGCTGAGGTGCACCCATGGCCAGCTCTGAAACCAGATTGCATAGCGGGGAAGGTACGGTGAGATTCGAAATGGTCGGTAATCTGTTTGTTAACTTGGCTTTCAAAGACATTAGAAAAGCAGGGTAGGATAGATATAGGTCTGTAGCAGTTTGGGTCTAGAGTGTCTCCCCCTTTGAGGAGGAGGATGACCGCGGCAGCTTTCCAATCTATGGGAATCTCAGACGATACGAAAGAGAGTTTCAACAGGCTAGTAATAGGGGTTGCAACAATTTCGGCAGATAATTTTAGACAGAGAGGGTCCAGATTGTCTAGCCGGGCTGATTTGTAGGGTTCCAGATTTTGCAGCTCTTTCAGAACATCAGCTATCTGGATTTTGGTGAAGGAGAAGTGGGGGAGGTTTGGGCGAGTTGCTGTGGGGAGCGCAGGGCTGTTGATCGGGGTAGGGGTAGCCAGGTGGAAAGCATGGCCAGCCACAGAAAAATGCTTATTGAAAGTCTCAATTATTGTGTATTTATCAGTGGTGACAGTGTTTCCTAGCTTCAGTGCAGTGGGCAGCTGGGAGGAGGTGCTCTTATTCTCCATGGACTTTACAGATGGTGGATGTAGATGGTAGATGTAGATGGTAGATGGTAAATGTAGATGGTAAATGGTGGATGTAGATGTTATATGTAGATGGTAGATGGTAGATGTAGATGGTAGATGGTAAATGTAGATGTTATATGTAGATGGTAGATGGTAGATGGTAGATGGTAGATGTAGATGGTAGATGGTAAATGTAGATGTTATATGTAGATGGTAGATGGTAGATGGTAGATGGTAAATGTAGATGTTATATGCAGATGGTAGATGGTAGATGGTAGATGGTAGATGGTAAATGTAGATGTTATATGCAGATGGTAGATGGTAGATGTAGATGGTAGATGGTAAATGTAGATGTTATATGTAGATGGTAGATGGTAGATGGTAGATGGTAAATGTAGATGTTATATGCAGATGGTAGATGGTAGATGGTAGATGGTAGATGCAGATGGTAAATGTAGATGGTAAATGTAGATGGTGGATGGTAGATGCTAGATGGTAGATGGTAGATGGTAGATGGTAGATGCAGATGGTAGATGGTAGATGGTGGATGGTAGATGGTAGATGGTAGATGGTAAATGTAGATGGTAGATGGTAGATGGTAGATGGTAAATGTAGATGGTATATGTAGATGGTAGATGTAGATGGTAGATGGTAGATGGTAGATGGTAGATGGTAGATGTTAAATGTAGATGGTAAATGTAGATGGTATATGTAGATGGTAGATGGTAGATGGTAGATGGTAGATGGTAAATGTAGATGGTATATGTAGATGGTAGATGTAGATGGTAGATGGTAGATGGTAGATGTAGATGGTAGATGGTAGATGGTGGATGGTAGATGGTAGATGGTAGATGGTAGATGGTAGATGCAGATGGTAGATGGTAGATGGTGGATGGTAGATGGTAGATGGTAGATGGTAAATGTAGATGGTATATGTAGATGGTAGATGGTAGATGGTGGATGTAGATGGTAGATGGTAGATGCAGATGGTAGATGGTAGATGGTGGATGTAGATGGTAGATGGTAGATGGTAGATGGTAGATGGTAAATGTAGATGGTATATGTAGATGGTAGATGCAGATGGTAGATGGTAGATGGTAGATGGTAGATGGTAGATGTTATATGTAGATGGTAGATGTAGATGGTAGATGGTTGATGGTAGATGGTAGATGGTAGATGGTAGATGGTAGATGGTAGATGGTAGATGGTATATGGTAGATGGTAGATGTTATATGTAGATGGTAGATGTAGATGGTTGATGGTAGATGGTAGATGGTAGATGGTAGATGGTAGATGGTAGATGGTGGATGGTAGATGGTATATGGTAGATGGTAGATGTAGATGGTGGATGGTAGATGCTGGATGTAGACGGTAGATGGTAGATGGTAGATGGTGGATGGTAGATGGTAGATGGTAGATGGTGGATGGTGGATGGTAGATGTAGATGGTAGATGTAGATGGTAGATGGTAGATGGTAGATGTTAGATGGTGGATGGTAGATGGTATGTGGTAGATGGTAGATGTAGATGGTGGATGGTAGATGCTGGATGTAGACGGTAGATGGTAGATGGTAGATGGTGGATGGTAGATGGTAGATGGTAGATGGTGGATGGTGGATGGTAGATGTAGATGGTAGATGTAGATGGTAGATGGTAGATGTAGATGGTAGATGGTGGATGGTAGATGTAGATGGTAGATGGTAGATGTAGATGTTATATGTAGATGGTAGATGGTGGATGGTAGATGTAGATGGTAGATGGTAGATGTAGATGGTAGATGGTAGATGTAGATGGTAGATGGTGGATGTAGATGGTAGATGGTGGATGGTAGATGGTAGATGGTAGATGGTTGATGTAGATGGTAGATGGTTGATGTAGATGGTAGATGGTAGATGTAGATGGTAGATTGTTGATGGTTGATGTAGATGGTAGATGGTGGATGGTGGATGGTAGATGGTAGATGTAGATGGTAGATGGTAGATGGTGGATGGTAGATGGTGGATGTAGATGGTAGATGGTAGATGGTGGATGTAGATGGTAGATGGTAGATGGTAGATGGTAGATGGTAGATGTAGATGGTAGATGGTGGATGGTAGATGGTAGATGTAGATGGTAGATGTAGATGGTAGATGGTGGATGTAGATGGTAGATGTAGATGGTAGATGGTAGATGGTAGATGGTGGATGTAGATGGTAGATGGTGGATGGTGGATGGTAGATGGTAGATGGTAGATGTAGATGGTAGATGTAGATGGTAGATGGTGGATGTAGATGGTAGATGGTGGATGGTGGATGGTAGATGGTAGATGGTAGATGTAGATGGTAGATGTAGATGGTAGATGGTGGATGGTAGATGGTGGATGTAGATGGTAG
>NC_074684.1:38238851-38356351 GCF_029448725.1 Salvelinus fontinalis | reverse complement strand
CGCAGAGACCCAGAGACGCAGAGACGCAGAGACCCAGAGACCCAGAGACCCAGAGACCCAGAGACCCAGAGACCCAGAGATCTAGAGACCCAGAGACCTAGAGACGCGGAGAACCGGAGATGCAGAGACACAGAGACCCAGAGACGCAGAAACGCAGAGACGCAGAGACGCAGAGACGCAGAGACGCAGAGACGCAGAGACCCAGAGACCCAGAGACCCAGAGACCCAGAGACTCAGAGACCCAGAGACCCAGAGACCCAGAGACCCAGAGACCCAGAGACCCAGAGACGCAGAGACCCAGAGACGCAGAGACGCAGAGACCCAGAGACGCAGAGACGCAGAGACCCAGAGACGCAGAGACGCAGAGACGCAGAGACCCAGAGACCCAGAGACCCAGAGACCCAGAGACCCAGAGACCCAGAGACCCAGAGACGCAGAGACCCAGAGACGCAGAGACCCAGAGACGCAGAGACCCAGAGACGCAGAGACGCAGAGACGCAGAGACCCAGAGACGCAGAGACCCAGAGACCCAGAGACCCAGAGACTCAGAGACTCAGAGACTCAGAGACTCAGAGACTCAGAGACCCAGAGACCCAGAGACCCAGAGACCCAGAGACGCAGAGACCTAGAGACCTAGAGACGCAGAGAACCGGAGATGCAGAGACACAGAGACCCAGAGACCCAGAGACCCAGAGACGCAGAGACGCAGAGACGCAGAGACGCAGAGAAGCAGAGACGCAGAGAAGCAGAGACGCAGAGACGCAGAGACGCAGAGACGCAGAGAAGCAGAGAAGCAGAGACTCAGAGACGCAGAGACGCAGAGACCCAGAGACCCAGAGACCCAGAGACCCAGAGACCCAGAGACCCAGAGACCCAGAGACTCAGAGACCCAGAGACGCAGAGACGCAGAGACGCAGAGACCCATAGACCCAGAGACCCAGAGACCCAGAGACCCAGAGACGCAGAGACTCAGAGACCCAGAGACCCAGAGACCCAGAGACCCAGAGACTCAGAGACTCAGAGACTCAGAGACCCAGAGACCCAGAGACCCAGAGACCCAGAGACCCAGAGACGCAGAGACCCAGAGACGCAGAGACCCAGAGACCCAGAGACGCAGAGACGCAGAGACCCAGAGACCCAGAGACCCAGAGACCCAGAGACGCAGAGACGCAGAGAACCGGAGACGCAGAGACACAGAGACCCAGAGACCCAGAGACCCAGAGACGCAGAGACGCAGAGACGCAGAGACGCAGAGAAGCAGAGACTCAGAGACGCAGAGACGCAGAGACGCAGAGACGCAGAGAAGCAGAGAAGCAGAGACTCAGAGACGCAGAGACGCAGAGACGCAGAGACCCAGAGACCCAGAGACCCAGAGACCCAGAGACCCAGAGACCCAGAGACCCAGAGACTCAGAGACCCAGAGACGCAGAGACGCAGAGACCCATAGACCCATAGACCCAGAGACCCAGAGACCCAGAGACCCAGAGACGCAGAGACGCAGAGACTCAGAGACCCAGAGACCCAGAGACCCAGAGACCCAGAGACCCAGAGACTCAGAGACGCAGAGACGCAGAGACGCAGAGACGCAGAGACCCAGAGACGCAGAGACCCAGAGACGCAGAGACCCAGAGACGCAGAGAACCAGAGACCCAGAGACGCAGAGACGCAGAGACGCAGAGACGCAGAGACCCAGAGACGCAGAGACCCAGAGACCCAGAGACCCAGAGACTCAGAGACTCAGAGACTCAGAGACTCAGAGACCCAGAGACCCAGAGACCCAGAGACCCAGAGACCCAGAGACGCAGAGACCTAGAGACCTAGAGACCTAGAGACGCAGAGAACCGGAGATGCAGAGACACAGAGACCCAGAGACCCAGAGACCCAGAGACGCAGAGACGCAGAGACGCAGAGACGCAGAGAAGCAGAGACGCAGAGAAGCAGAGACTCAGAGACGCAGAGACACAGAGACGCAGAGACGCAGAGAAGCAGAGACTCAGAGACGCAGAGACGCAGAGACCCAGAGACCCAGAGACCCAGAGACCCAGAGACCCAGAGACCCAGAGACCCAGAGACCCAGAGACTCAGAGACCCAGAGACGCAGAGACGCAGAGACGCAGAGACCCATAGACCCATAGACCCAGAGACCCAGAGACCCAGAGACCCAGAGACCCAGAGACGCAGAGACCCAGAGACCCAGAGACCCAGAGACCCAGAGACCCAGAGACGCAGAGACCCAGAGACGCAGAGACCCAGAGACGCAGAGACGCAGAGAACCGGAGATGCAGAGACACAGAGACCCAGAGACCCAGAGACCCAGAGACGCAGAGACGCAGAGACGCAGAGACGCAGAGAAGCAGAGAAGCAGAGACTCAGAGACGCAGAGACGCAGAGACGCAGAGACCCAGAGACCCAGAGACCCAGAGATCCAGAGACCCAGAGACTCAGAGACCCAGAGACGCAGAGACGCAGAGACCCATAGACCCAGAGACCCAGAGACCCAGAGACGCAGAGACGCAGAGACTCAGAGACCCAGAGACCCAGAGACCCAGAGACCCAGAGACTCAGAGACGCAGAGACGCAGAGACGCAGAGACCCAGAGACCCAGAGACCCAGAGACCCAGAGACCCAGAGACCCAGAGACCCAGAGACCCAGAGACTCAGAGACGCAGAGACGCAGAGACGCAGAGACGCAGAGACGCAGAGACCCAGAGACGCAGAGACGCAGAGACCCAGAGACCCAGAGACCCAGAGACCCAGAGACGCAGAGACGCAGAGACGCAGAGACCCAGAGACCCAGAGACCCAGAGACCCAGAGACCCAGAGACCCAGAGACCCAGAGACGCAGAGAACCAGAGACCCAGAGACCCAGAGACCCAGAGACCCAGAGACCCAGAGACCCAGAGACCCAGAGACCCAGAGACCCAGAGACCCAGAGACGCAGAGACCCAGAGACCCAGAGACCCAGAGACCCAGCGACGCAGGCCAGATCATTGCTTAATGCACCACAGATCCTTGGGGAATTACATGACGGTTACAGCAGTGAAACAGCAAACCGACTTGAACAAACCTCTGTCAAGTACATACAGTACGCGCACGTATACACACAAACATGCACGTGCGCTGCAAACATACACACACACATCTCCCCCTCCCATACCCCCTCTCCTTTCAAATCAAATCCTCCTCCTGTACCGTGCCCAGGCATCATGTCTATCATGTGTGTGTGTGTGTGTTGGAAGTTGTCTAGCGTCTGGTTTCCATTAGCCAGCTAGGTCTCTGCAGCCTGTGAAGCTGGGGTTCATATCTTGATAACATCAGGGTCGGACCCACTCTGGAGTTCCACGCTTTACACTGGAGCTCCAGACCTCCAAGCCTCTAGGCCTACACTCCCTGCCCGCCTTCCTGCCCTCTCCCTGGGCCTGAGAGAATATAGCTTACTCACTGGAGCTCCAGACCTCCAAGCCTCTAGGCCTACACTCCCTGCCCGCCTTCCTGCCCTCTCCCTGGGCCTGAGAGAATATAGCTTACTCACTGGAGCTCCAGACCTCCAAGCCTCTAGGCCTACACTCCCTGCCCGCCTTCCTGCCCTCTCCCTGGGCCTGAGAGAATATAGCTTACTCACTGGAGCTCCAGACCTCCAAGCCTCTAGGCCTACACTCCCTGCCCGCCTTCCTGCCCTCTCCCTGGGCCTGAGAGAATATAGCTTACTCCCTGGAGCTCCAGACCTCCAGTTCTTGACACAACTGTGGGAAGCATTGGAGTCAACATGGAACAGCATCCCTGTGGAACGCTTCCGACACCTTGTAGAGTCCATGCCCCGACATATTCGGGCTGTTCTGAGGACAACAGAGGGCGGGGTAGTCAATATTAGGAAGGTGCTAAAATAAAACATAATAAAAAAAAAAGATGTAAAAACATTTTCCTAAAAGTATAATTGTTTAGAAAGGTCTTCTGTTACTGTAGACGACTGTTTTTCTGAGGAGAGACAATATGGCCGACCTGTGAATTCAAAGCCTCTCATTGGCCAATACGTAGTAATCAGCAATCCAGGGTTCATGTACATTATTCTCCCTTCTGTGCTAGCTCACCCGACCCGTGTTGACCTTGACAATTTGCTGGGCCGAATGTGCATTTCACTAGCTAATCCGTTTTTAGTATTTCTGCACGTGTGATATTGTCTCTGACAGCGTGGAGAGTAATCATGTAGGCTCTGTGCCACAAATGAGTTACAAAAAACTGGCCAGATCATTTCAAGTCATCAGTCTCAAGTCAAAGTCAAATCCCGAATCTAGAGGCTCTAAATCCAAGTTATTTTATATCAAGTTGGGTCGAGTCGAAGTCATGTCCCTGGAGTCCACATATCTGGTATGTATCGACCATGGGTCTTCCATGAAAGGAAAGACAATTGAACTGTCCACAGAATGTGTTATTTCCCCCCCCCCCCACAACAGGAAATACTTTGCGCTGTCAATGAACCAATGAACCACACAATGAACATTTACAGTCACAAAGAATATATACACATACCTGCAATACACCGATAGAAACACCCAACAGTACCATCTCCTCCACGGACTGGCTTTCAGACAAGAGATCTAAAGAGTGTGTAGCCGCCGTGTGTACCCGTGAAATGGCCTCTTATCTCTGAGTTGGTATGACTTGGAATGGCCTCTTATCTCTAACTTGGAATGGCCTCTTATCTCTGACTTGGAATAGCCTCTTATCTCTGACGTGGAGTGGCCTCTTATCTCTAACTTGGAATGGCCTCTTATCTCTGACTTGGAATGGCTTCTTATCTCTAACTTGGAATGGCCTGTTATCTCTGACTTGGAATGGCCTCTTATCTCTGACTTGGAATGGCCTCATATCTCTGACTTGGAATGGCCTCTTATCTCTGACTTGGAATGGCTTCTTATCTCTGACTTGGAATGGCCTCTTATCTCTGACTTGGAATGACTTGGTATGGCCTCTTATCTCTGACTTGGTATGGCCTCTTATCGCTGACTTGGAATGGCCTCTTATCTCTGACTTGGAATGGCCTCTTATCTCTGACTTGGAATGGCCTCTTATCTCTGACTTGGAATGGCCTCTTATCTCTGACTTGGAATGGCCTCTTATCTCTGACTTGGAATGGCCTCTTATCTCTGACTTGGAATGGCTTCTTATCTCTGACTTGGAATGGCCTCTTATCTCTGACTTGGAATGACCTCTTATCTCTGACTCGGAATGGCCTCTTATCTCTGACTTGGTATGGCCTCTTATCTCTGACTTGGTATGGCCTCTTATCTCTGACTTGGAATGGCCTCCTATCTCTGACTTTGAATGGCCTCTTATCTCTGACTTGGTATGGCCTCTTATCTCTGACCTGGAATGGCCTCTTATCTCTGACTTGGAATGGCCTCCTATCTCTGACTTTGAATGGCCTCCTATCTCTGACTTGGTATGGCCTCTTATCTCTGACCTGGAATGGCCTCTTATCTCTGACCTGGAATGGCCTCTTATCTCTGACTTGGAATGGCTTCTTATCTCTGACTTGGTATGGCCTCTTATCTCTGACTTGGTATGGCCTCTTATCTCTGACTTGGTATGGCCTCTTAGCTCTGACTTGGAATGGCTTGGAATGGCCTCTTATCTCTGACTTGGAATGGCTTGGAATGGATCTTATCTCTGACTTGGTATGCCCTCTTATCTCTGACTTGGTATGGCCTCTTATCTCTGACTTGGAATGGCTTGGAATGGCCTCTTATCTCTGACTTGGTATGGTCTCTTATCTCTGACTTGGAATGGCTTGGAATGGCCTCTTATCTCTGACTTGGAATGGCTTGGAATGGCCTCTTATCTCTGACTTGGAATGGTCTCTTATCTCTGACTTGGAATGGCTTGGAATGGCCTCTTATCTCTGACTTGGTATGGTCTCTTATCTCTGACTTGGAATGGCTTGGAATGGCCTCTTATCTCTGACTTGGAATGGTCTCTTATCTCTGACTTGGAATGGCTTGGAATGGCCTCTTATCTCTGACTTGGAATGGCTTGGTATGGTCTCTTATCTCTGACTTGGTATTGCCTCTTATCACTGATTTGGAATGGCCTCTTATCACTGACTTGGAATGGCCTCTTATATCTGACTTGGAATGGCCTCTTAACTCTGACTTGGTATGGCCTTTATCTCTGACTTGGTATGGCCTCTTATCTCTGACTTGGAATGGCCTCTTATCTCTGTCTTGGTATGGCCTCTTATCTCTGACTTGGTATGGCCTCTTATCTCTGACTTGGAATGGCTTGGTATGGCCTCTTATCTCTGACTTGGTATGGCCTCTTATCTCTGACTTGGAATGGCCTCTTATCTCTGTCTTGGTATGGCCTCTTATCTCTGACTTGGTATGGCCTCTTATCTCTGACTTGGAATGGCCTCTTATCTCTGACTTGGAATGGTCTCTTATCTCTGACTTGGAATGGCTTGGAATGGCCTCATCTCTGACTTGGTATGGCCTCTTATCTCTGACTTGGAATGGCTTGGTATGGTCTCTTATCTCTGACTTGGTATTGCCTCTTATCTCTGATTTGGAATGGCCTCTTATCTCTGACTTGGAATGGCCTCTTAACTCTGACTTGGTATGGCCTCTTATCTCTGACTAGGTATGGCCTCTTATCTCTGACTAGGTATGGCCTCTTATCTCTGACTTGGAATGGCCTCTTATCTCTGTCTTGGTATAGCCTCTTATCTCTGACTTGTATGGCCTCTTATCTCTGACTTGGAATGGCTTGGTATGGCCTCTTATCTCTGACTTGGTATGGCCTCTTATCTCTGACTTGGAATGGCCTCTTATCTCTGTCTTGGTATGGCCTCTTATCTCTGTCTTGGTATGGCCTCTTATCTCTGACTTGGTATGGCCTCTTATCTCTGACTTGGAATGGCTTGGTATGGCCTCTTATCTCTTACTTGGTATTGCCTCTTATCTCTGTCTTGGTATGGCCTCTTATCTCTGTCTTGGTATGGCCTCTTATCTCTGATTTGGAATGGCCTCTTATCTCTGACTTGGAATGGCCTCTTATATCTGACTTGGAATGGCCTCTTAACTCTGACTTGGTATGGCCTCTTATCTCTGACTTGGTATGGCCTCTTATCTCTGACTTGGTATGGCCTCTTATCTCTGACTTGGAATGGCCTCTTATCTCTGTCTTGGTATGGCCTCTTATCTCTGACTTGGTATGGCCTCTTATCTCTGACTTGGAATGGCTTGGTATGGCCTCTTATCTCTGACTTGTATATCCTCTTATCTCTGACTTGGTATGGCCTCTTATCTCTGACTTGGAATGGCTTGGTATGACCTCTTATCTCTGACTTGGAATGGCCTCTTATCTCTGACTTGTATTTCCTCTTATCTCTGACTTGGTATGGCCTCTTATCTCTGACTTGGCAGCCGATGTTGTCACTAACGTCTGGATTGTAACAAGGACGGAAAAATCTTCTCAAATAAAATCCTCACAGTCGTGTCATATAAAACACACCATGTTTGAGTTGGGCAATATAACATACCGACGTAGGCTAGTTCGGTTGTCTGTTTCTAATCAACAACAGAGATGGCAAAAAAAAACAAGATGTTTGTTACTTCACATTCACTTCTCGTAAATGTGACTTCAGTCTGGCATTTCCTCTGTTGTTATCTAGTAGGTGTTTAACCCTAACCCCCACTTTTCTCATAACATGACAACTTTTATTACTGATGGCTGTTGTTTAAATGGTAAAAAAAGAGACTCCTTAATTGACTTTAGTTTATTGTTTTTTCAGCATTATTATAGTTCATAAACAACAGTTTTTAAAAACATACCTTGCCGTTACAATAAAAAATAGTCAATGCAATCTCTTGGTGAAAACATTGTGATTACCCAGGTCTGTAGTCCTTTCTTACGTGGTTGTTGTTGCTAATCCTCCTGGTTACCCACAACCCCCTCATCCGCCCACTTCCTACCTCGAACAACTAGAACAGACTTAATGACGTGGGGGTAATCTTCTTTCCTACTTAAATGGGCGACTGTCGTTTGGAACCATTTGTTGTGGTAAATGGTATTCGTCTTCATAGACTCTCTTTCAACGAGTGAACGACTACATAACTCTATCCCTCATTCCCTCTCGTCCCTCTATCCACTCCTCCCTCTATCCCTCCTCCCTCTATCCCTCCTTCCCTCTCCTCCCTCTATCTCTCCTTCCCTCTCCTCCCTCTATCCCTCCTTCCCTCTATCCCTCTCCTCCCTCTATCCATTCCTCCCTCTCTCCCTCCTTCCCTCTATCCTCTCCTCCCTCTCCTCCCTCTATCCCTCCTTCCCTCTATCCCTCCTTCCCTCTCCTCCCTCTATCCCTCCTTCCCTCTATCTCTCCTTCCCTCTCCTCCCCCGTTCCCTCTCCTCCCTCTATCCCTCCTTCCCTCTCCTCCCTCTATCCCTCCTTTCCTCTCCTCCCTCGCCTCCCTCTATCCCTCCTTCCCTCTCCTCCCTCCTTCCCTCCATCCCTCTCCTCCCTCCTTCCCTCTATCCCTCTCCTCCCTCTCCTCCCTCTATCCCTCCTTCCCTCTCCTCCCTCCTTCCCTCTATCCCTCTCCTCCCTCTCCTCCCTCTATCCCTCCTTCCCTCTATCCCTCATTCCCTCTCCTCCCTCCTTCCCTCTCCTCCCTCTATCCCTCCTTCCCTCTATCCCTCTCCTCCCTTTATATCTCCTTCCCTCTCCTCCCTCTATCCCTCCTTCCCTCTATCCCTCTCCTCCCTCTATCCCTCCTTCCCTCTATCCCTCCTTCCCTCTATCCCTCCTTCCCTCTGCTCCCTCCTTCCCTCTGCTCCCTCCTTCCCTCTCCTCTCTCTCCTCCCTCTATCCCTCCTTCCCTCTCCTCCCCTCTTCCCTCTCCTCCCTCTATCCCTCCTTCCCTCTCCTCCCTCTATCCCTCCTTCCCTCTCCTCCCTCTATCCCTCCTTTCCTCTCCGCCCTCTCCTCCCTCCTTCCCTCTCCTCCCCTCCTCCGTCTATCCCTCTCCTCCCTCTCCTCCCTCTATCCCTCCTTCCCTTGCCTCCCTCTATCCCTCCTTCCCTCTATCCCTCCTTCCCTCTATCCCTCCTTCCCTCTCCTCCCTCTATCCCTCCTTCCCTCTCCTCCCTCTATCCCTCCTTCCCTCTCCTCCCTCTATCCCTCCTTCCCTCGCCTCCCTCTATCCCTCCTTTCCTCTCCTCCCTCTCCTCCCTCTATCCCTCTCCTCCCTCTATCTCTCCTTCCCTCTCCTCCCTCTATTCCTCCTTCCCTCTATCCCTCTCCTCCCTCTATCCCTCCTTCCCTCTCCTCCCTCCATCCCTCTCCTCCCTCTATCCCTCTCCTCCCTCTATCCCTCCTTCCCTCTCCTCCCTCTATCCCTCTCCTCCCTCTATCCCTCCTTCCCTCTCCTCCCTCTATCCCTCTCCTCCCTCTATCCCTCTCCTCCCTCTATCCCTCTCCTTCCCTCTATCCCTCCTTCCCTCTCCTCCCTCTATCCCTCTCCTCCCTCTATCCCTCTCCTCCCTCTCCTCCCTCTCCTCCCTCTCCTCCCTCTCCTCCCTCTATCCCTCTCCTCCCTCTCCTCCCTCTATCCCTCCTTCCCTCTCCTCCCTCTATCCCTCCTTCCCTCGCCTCCCTCTATCCCTCCTTTCCTCTCCTCCCTCTCCTCCCTCTATCCCTCTCCTCCCTCTATCTCTCCTTCCCTCTCCTCCCTCTATCCCTCCTTCCCTCTATCCCTCTCCTCCCTCTATCCACTCCTCCCTCTATCCCTCCTTCCCTCTATCCCTCCTTCCCTCTCCTCCCTCTATCCCTCTCCTTCCCTCTCCTCCCTCTATCCCTCCTCTCCTCCCTCTCCTCCCTCCTTCCCTCTCCTCCCCTCCTCCGTCTATCCCTCTCCTCCCTCTCCTCCCTCTATCCCTCTCCTTCCCTCTCCTCCCTCTATCCCTCCTTCCCTCCTTCCCTCTATCCCTCTCCTCCCTCTATCCACTCCTCCCTCTATCCCTCCTTCCCTCTATCCCTCCTTCCCTCTCCTCCCTCTATTCCTCCTTCCCTCTATCCCTCTCCCCCCTCTCCTCCCTCTATCCCTCCTTCCCTCTCCTCCCCTCCTCCGTCTATCCCTCTCCTCCCTCTCCTCCCTCTCCTCCCTCTATCCCTCCTTCCCTCTCCTCCCTCTATCCCTCCTTCCCTCTATCCCTCCTTCCCTCTCCTCCCTCCTTCCCTCTCCTCCCTCTATCCCTCCTTCCCTCTCCTCCCTCTATCCCTCTCCTCCCTCTATCCCTCTCCTCCCTCTATCCCTCCTTCCCTCTCCTCCCTCTATCCCTCTCCTCCCTCTATCCCTCTCCTCCCTCTATCCCTCTCCTCCCTCTATCCCTCCTTCCCTCTCCGCCCTCTCCTCCCTCCTTCCCTCTCCTCCCCTCCTCCGTCTATCCCTCTCCTCCCTCTCCTCCCTCCTTCCCTCTCCTCTCCTCCCTCTCCTCCCTCTATCCCTCCTTCCCTCGCCTCCCTCTATCCCTCCTTCCCTCTATCCCTCCTTCCCTCTATCCCTCCTTCCCTCTCCTCCCTCTATCCCTCCTTCCCTCTCCTCCCTCTATCCCTCCTTCCCTCTCCTCCCTCCCTCCTTTCCTCTCCTCCCTCTCCTCCCTCTATCCCTCTCCTCCCTCTATCTCTCCTTCCCTCTCCTCCCTCTATCCCTCCTTCCCTCTATCCACTCCTCCCTCTATCCACTCCTCCCTCCATCCCTCCTTCCCTCTATCCCTCCTTCCCTCTCCTCCCTCTATCCCTCCTTCCCTCTATCCCTCTTCCCCCTCTCCTCCCTCTATCCCTCCTTCCCTCTATCCCTCCTTCCTTCTCCTCCCTCTATCCCTCCTTCCCCCTCCTCCCTCTATCCCTCCTTTCCTCTCCTCCTTCTCCTCCCTCCTTCCCTCTCCTCCCTCTCCTCCGTCTATCCCTCTCCTCCCTCTCCTCCATCTCCTCCCTCTCCTCCCTCTATCCCTCCTTCCCTCGCCTCCCTCTATCGCTCCTTCCCTCTCCTCCCTCTATCCCTCCTTCCCTCTATCCCTCCTTCCCTCTCCTCCCTCTATCCCTCCTTCCCTCTCCTCCCTCCTTCCCTCTCCTCCCTCTCCTCCCTCTATCCCTCCTTCCCTCGCCTCCCTCTATCCCTCCTTCCCTCTCCTCCCTCTATCCCTCCTTCCCTCTATCTCTCCTCCCTCCTTCCCTCTCCTCCCTCTATCCCTCCTTCCCTCTCCTCCCTCTATCCCTCCTTCCCTCTCCTCCCTCTATCCCTCCTTCCCTCTCCTCCTTCTATCCCTCCTTCCCTTTCCTCCCTCTATCCCTTCTTCCCTCTCCTCCCTCTATCCATCCTTCCCTCTCCTCCCTCTATCCCTCCTTTCCTCTCCTCCCTCTCCTCCCTCCTTCCCTCTCCTCCCTCTCCTCCCTCTATCCCTCCTTCCCTCTCATCCCTCTATCTCTCCTTCCCTCTATCCCTCCTTCCCTCTCCTCCCTCCTTCCCTCTCCTCCCTCTATCCCTCCTTCCCTCTCCTCCCTCTATCCCTCCTTCCCTACTCCTCCCTCTATCATCTCCTCCCTCTATCTCTCCTTCCCTCTCCTCCCTCTATCCCTCCTTCCTCTATCCCTCCTTCCCTACTCCTCCCTCTATCCCTCCTTCCCTACTCCTCCCTCTATCCCTCCTTCCCTCTCCTCCCTCTATCCCTCCTTCCCTACTCCTCCCTCTATCCCTCCTTCCCTACTCCTCCCTCTATCTCTTCTTCCCTCTTCCCTCTCCTCCCTCTATCCCTCCTTCCCTCTCCTCCCTCTATCCCTCCTTCCCTCTATCCCTCCTTCCCTCTCCTCCCTCCTTCCCTCTCCTCCCTCCTTCCCTCTATCCCTCCTTCTTTCTCCTCCCTCTATCCCTCCTTCCCTCTCCTCCCTCCTTCCCTCTCCTCCCTCTCCTCCCTCTATCCCTCCTTCCCTCTCCTCCCTCTAACCCTCCTTCCCTCTCCTCCATCCTTCCCTCCTTCCCTCTCCCTCCTTCCCTCTATCCCTCTCCTCCCTCTCCTCCCTCTATCCCTCCTTCCCTCTATCACTCCTTCCCTCTCCTCCCTCCTTCCCTCTCCTCCCTCCTTCCCTCTATCCCTCCTTCTTTCTCCTCCCTCTATCCCTCCTTCCCTCTCCTCCCTCCTTCCCTCTCCTCCCTCTATCCCTCTTCCCTCTCCTCCCTCTATCCCTCCTTCCCTCTATCCCTCTCCTCCCTCTCCTCCCTCTATCCCTCCTTCCCTCTCCTCCCTCCTTCCCTCTCCTCCCTCTATCCCTCCTTCCCTTTCCTCCCTCTATCCCTCCTTCCCTCTATCCCTCCTTCCCTCTCCTCCCTCTATCCCTCCTTCCCTACTCCTCCCTCTATCATCTCCTCCCTCTATCTCTCATTCCCTCTCCTCCCCTCTTCCCTCTCCTCCCTCTATCCCTCCTTCCCTCTCCTCCCTCTATCCCTCCTTCCCTCTATCCCTCCTTCCCTCTCCTCCCTCCTTCTTTCTCCTCCCTCATTCCCTCTCCTCCCTCCTTCCCTCTATCCCTCCTTCCCTCTCCTCCCTCTATCCCTCCTTCCCTCTATCCCTCCTTCCCTCTCCTCCCTCCTTCCCTCTCCTCCCTCCTTCCCTCTCCTCCCTCATTCCCTCTCCTCCCTCCTTCCCTCTATCCCTCCTTCCCTCTCCTCCCTCTATCTCTCCTTCCCTCTATCCCTCCTTCCCTCTATCCCTCCTTCCCTCTCCTCCCTCTATCCCTCCTTCCCTACTCCTCCCTCTATCATCTCCTCCCTCTATCTCTTCTTCCCTCTCCTCCCCTCTTCCCTCTCCTCCCTCTATCCCTCCTTCCCTCTATACCTCCTTCCCTCTCCTCCCTCCTTCCCTCTCCTCCCTCCTTCCCTCTCCTCCCTCCTTCCCTCTATCCCTCCTTCCCTCTATCCCTCCTTCCCTCTCCTCCCTCTCCTCCCTCCTTCCCTCTCCTCCCTCTCCTCCCTCCTTCCCTCTATCCCTCCTTCCCACTCCTCCCTCTATCCCTCCTCCCTCTATCCCTCCTTCCCTCTCCTCCCTCTATCCCTCCTTCCCTCTCCTCCCTCCATCCCTCTATCCCTCCTTCCCTCTCCTCCCTCTATCCCTCCTTCCCTCTCCTCCCTCCTTCCCTCTCCTCTCCTCCCTCTCCTCCATCTATCCCTCCTTCCCTCTCCTCCCTCTATCCCTCCTTCCCTCTCCTCCCTCTATCCCTCCTTCCCTTTCCTCCCTCTATCCCTCCTTCCCTCTATCCCTCTCCTCCCTCTATCCCTCCTTCCCTCTATCCCTCTCCTCCCTCTCCTCCCTCTATCCCTCCTTCCCTCTCCTCCCTCCTTCCCTCTCCTCCCTCTATCCCTCCTTCCCTTTCCTCCCTCTATCCCTCCTTCCCTCTATCCCTCCTTCCCTCTCCTCCCTCTATCACTCCTTCCCTACTCCTCCCTCTATCATCTCCTCCCTCTATCTCTCCTTCCCTCTCCTCCCCTCTTCCCTCTCCTCCATCTATCCCTCCTTCCCTCTCCTCCCTCTATCCCTCCTTCCCTCTCCTCCCTCTATCCCTCCTTCCCTCTATCCCTCCTTCCCTCTCCTCCCTCCTTCCCTCTCCTCCCTCTCAACCCTCCTTCCCTCTATCCCTCCTTCCCTCTCCTCCCTCTATCCCTCCTTCCCTCTATCCCTCCTTCCCTCTCCTCCCTCTATCCCTCCTTCCCTCTATCCCTCCTTCCCTACTCCTCCCTCTATCATCTCCTCCCTCTATCTCTCATTCCCTCTCCTCCCCTCTTCCCTCTCCTCCCTCTATCCCTCCTTCCCTCTCCTCCCTCTATCCCTCCTTTCCTCTATCCCTCCTTCCCTCTCCTCCCTCCTTCCCTCTCCTCCCTCATTCCCTCTCCTCCCTCTATCCCTCCTTCCCTCTCCTCCCTCTATCCCTCCTTCCCTCTATCCCTCCTTCCCTCTCCTCCCTCTATCCCTCCTTCCCTCTCCTCCCTCTATCCCTCCTTCCCTACTCCTCCCTCTATCATCTCCTCCCTCTATCTCTTCTTCCCTCTCCTCCCCTCTTCCCTCTCCTCCCTCTATCCCTCCTTCCCTCTCCTCCCTCCTTCCCTCTATACCTCCCCTCTCCTCCCTCCTTCCCTCTCCTCCCTCCTTCCCTCTCCTCCCTCCTTCCCTCTATCCCTCCTTCCCTCTCCTCCCTCTATCCCTCCTTCCCTCTATCCCTCCTTCCCTCTATCCCTCCTTCCCTCTATCCCTCCTCCCTCTATCCCTCCTTCCCTCTCCTCCCTCTATCCCTCTCCTCCCTCCATCCCTCTATCCCTCCTTCCCTCTCCTCCCTCTATCCCTCTCCTCCCTCTATCCCTCCTTCCCTCTCCTCCCTCCTTCCCTCTCCTCCCTCCTTCCCTCTCCTCCCTCCTTCCCTCTATCCCTCCTTCCCTCTCCTCCCTCTATCCCTCCTTCCCTCTATCCCTCTATCCCTCCTTCCCTCTATCCCTCCTTCCCTCTCCTCCCTCTATCCCTCCTCCCTCTATCCCTCCTTCCCTCTCCTCCCTCTATCCCTCCTTCCCTCTCCTCCCTCATCCCTCTATCCCTCCTTCCCTCTCCTCCCTCTATCCCTCCTTCCCTCTCCTCCCTATACTCGGCCTTGTCTCAGGATGGTAAGTTGGTGGTTGAAGATATCCCTCTAGTGGTGTGGGGGCTGTGCTTTGGCAAAGTGGGTGGGGTTATACCATGCCTGTTTGCCCCTGTCCGGGGGTATCATCGGATGGGGCTAGGGCCAGTCTGTTATATCTGGAGTACTTCTCCTGTCTAATCCGGTGTCCTGTGTGAATTTAAGTATGCTCTCTCTAATTCTCCCTTTCTCTCTTTCTTTCTTTCTTTTGCTCTCTCGGTGGACCTGAGCCCTAGGACCATGCCGCAGGACTACCTGGCATGATGTCTCCTTGCTCTCCCCAGTTCACCTGGCCGTGCTGCTGCTCCAGTTTCAACTGTTCTGCCTGCGGCTATGGAACCATGACCTGTTCACCGGACGTGCAACCTGTCCCAGACCTGCTGTTTTCAACTCTCTAGAGACAGCCGGAGCGGTAGATATACTCTTAATGATCGGCTATGAAAAGTCAACTGACATTTACTCCTGAGGTTCTGACTTGTTGCACCCTCGACAACTACTGTGATTATTATTATTTGACCATGCTGGTCGTTTATGAACATTTGAACATCTTGGCCATGTTCTGTTATAATCTCCACCCGGCACAGCCAGAAGAGGACTGGCCACCCTTCATAGCCTGGTTCCTCTCTAGGTTTCTTCCTAGGTTTTGGCCTTTCTAGGAAGTTTTTCCTAGCCACCGTGCTTCTACATCTGCATTGCTTCCTGTTTGGGGTTTTAGGCTGGTTTTTCTGTACAGCACTTTGAGATATCAGCTGATGTAAGAAGGGCTATATAAATAAATTTGATTTGATTTGATCAGAGAAAATGACTTTACCCCAGTCCTCAGCAGTCCAATCCCTGTACCTTTTGCAGAATATCAGTCTGTCCCTGATGTTTTTCCTGGAGAGAAGTGGCTTCCTTGCTGCCCTTCTTGACACCAGGCCATCCTCCAAAAGTCTTTGCCTCACTGTGAGTGCAGATGCACTCACAACTGCCTGCTGCCATTCCTGAGCAAGCTCTGTACTGGTGATGCCCCGATCCCGCAGCTGAATCAACTTTAGGAGACGGTCCTGGTGCTTGCTGGATTTTCTTGGGCGCCCTGAAGCCTTCTTCACAACAATTGAACCGCTCTCCTTGAAGTTCTTGATGATCCAATAAATGGTTGATTTAGGTGCAATCTTAATGGCAACAATATCCTTGCCTGTGAAGCCCTTTTGTGCAAAGCAATCATGATGGCATGTGTTTCCTTGCAGATAACCATGGTTGACAGAGGAAGAACAATGATTCCAAGCACCGCCCTCCTTTTGAAGCTTCCAGTCTGTTATTCGAACTCAATCAGCATGACAGAGTGATCTCCAGCATTGTCCTCGTCAACACTCACACCTGTGTTAACGAGAGAATCACTGACATGATGTCAGCTGGTCTTTTTGTGGCAGGGCTGAAATGCAGTGGAAATGTTTTTGGGGTATTCAGTTCATTTGCATGGCAAAGGGGGACTTTGCAAATAATTGCAATTGACCTGACCGTTCTTCATAACATTCTGGAGTATATGCAAATTGCCATCATACAAACTGAGGCAGCAGACTTTGAGAAAATTAATATATGTGTCATTCTCAAAACTTTTGGCCACAACAGTGTAGTGCACTACTTTAGACCAGGGCTCTATGGCCAATGGCACCCTATTCCCTATATAGTGCACTACTTTAGACTAGGGCCCAATGGCCAATGGCACCCTTTCCCTATATAGTGCACTACTTTAGACCAGGGCCCTTTAGCCAATGGCATACCTATTCCCTATATATAGTGCACTACTTTAGACCAGGGTCCTATGGCCAATGGCACAAATTTCCCCGTATATAGTGCACTACTGTATGTAAGGCCCATACTGTATGTAGCTGGCGAAAAGTAGTGCACTATGTAGGGAATAAGGGTGCCATCTGGGACGGTGCGCTTCAAAACCCCTAAGGGAGGAGAGGGAAGGAGGGAGGAGAGGGAAGGAGGGATAGAGGGACAGAGGGAGGAGGGAGGAGAGGGAAACCGGGTCTCAGATAACAGACTCTTTCATCGGCACCGTCAGAGGTCTGTGTCTCATTGATAATGACCCAGTGATGTTTGAATGGTGCACACTGCCCCACACGGCACCGTCTGCTTCAATAAGACGAACCTCTTGAAAGCAGGGATCTGTGGGAAAATACAGCACCCTCTTTCCTGTCGTTACATCAGCACACAAAGCTGGGTTCCCATTTGTTTGGCTCTAAAGCATATTTCGCCTGTGATGAGTGTCACGTTTGGAGTTTAGACGTGAGCGCGTGTGTGTGTGTTTATGTGCCACATCATCAGAGGGACTAGCCTGGTTCCCATGGTTTACCATCATCAGAGGGACTAGCCTGGTTCCCATGGTTTATCATTCAGAGGGACTAGCCTGGTTCCCATGGTTTATCATCATCAGAGGAACTAGCCTGGTTCCCAATGGTTTACCATCATCAGAGGGACTAGCCTGGTTCCCATGGTTTATCATTCAGAGGGACTAGCCTGGTTCCCATGGTTTATCATCATCAGAGGAACTAGCCTGGTTCCCATGGTTTATTATCATCAGAGGGACTAGCCTGGTTCCAATGGTTTACCATCATCAGAGGGACTAGCCTGGTTCCCAAGGTTTACCATCATCAGAGGGACTAGCCTGGTTCCCATGGTTTATCATTCAGAGGGACTAGCCTGGTTCCCATGGTTTATCATCATCAGAGGGACTAGCCTGGTTCCCATGGTATATCATCATCAGAGGGACTAGCCTGGTTCCCATGGTTTACCATCATCAGAGGGACTAGCCTGGTTCCCATGGTTTATCATCATCAGAGGGACTAGCCTGGTTCCCATGGTTTACCATCATCAGAGGGACTAGCCTGGTTCCCATGGTTTATCATCATCAGAGGGACAAGCCTGGTTCCCATGGTTTATCATCATCAGAGGGACTAGCCTGGTTCCCATGGTTTACCATCATCAGAGGAACTAGCCTGGTTCCCATGGTTTACCATCATCAGAGGAACTAGCCTGGTTCCCATGGTTTATCATCATCAGAGGGACTAGCCTGGTTCCCATGGTTTATCATCATCAGAGGGACTAGCCTGGTTCCCATGGTTTATTATCATCAGAGGGACTAGCCTGGTTCCCATGGTTTATCATCATCAGAGGAACTAGCCTGGTTCCCATGGTTTATCATCATCAGAGGAACTAGCCTGGTTCCCATGTTTTAGCATCATCAGAGGGACTAGCCTGGTTCCCATGGTTTATCCCCTGAGGGCAGCAGGGTGACATAGTCCAGGGTTCAGAGGTAGAAACACTGCAGCCACTACAACATACAGTACAACTCATGATCACACACACACACACACACACACACACACACACACACACACACACACACACACACACACACGCACACACACACACGCACACACACACACGCACGCACGCACGCACGCACACGCACGTACGCACACACGCAAGCACACACACGCACAGACACACGCACGTACGTACACACGCAAGCACAGACACACAGTAGAATACATGACCTACGAACTACCACATCTGGGCTTTGGCTACATACCAACTACATCCAATATAACACACGTAGAGAACTCACCGTTGAGAAAATATAAGCAATGAATGATGCATCACAACACGTCACAGATCATGTATCAACCTCAAAAGATACTCTATGAACGGCACATAATGTAACGTCCACGGAAATATACATGTAAATACAGGGACACATAATGTAACGTCGCGTACAGATCATCTAGTGGTAAAATGTAGAGGGGACATCTCTATAATATAATAGAGATACTTTATTTAATAGAGATACTTTATTTAATAGAGATACTTTACTTTATCGTGGTGCGTCCTCAGGAATGTACTGCTTCAATTACTTCCTAATGGTCTCATTGTGTTGAGCAAAAAATATCTCAACTTCAAGATGTTAGAAGTTTGTGTATGTGCCTGTAAACACGTGCAATCTGGGAAATGTTATGCCCAAGCGTTTCTACTACACGTTCTCGTTTGTCAAGGAACCTTTGATTCATGGGTAATTAGCCAAAGGAAAGTCATTTGGATAGCTCTGTCTACGGAAGCATTTTAGAGGACTTTCGTAGAGACCCATTGGGTGTTCGGTGAAGGTTTGGGACTTTTTAGGACCCATTTATAAATGTCCCAAGTGGGAACGACCTCCTGAGCCCTCCAAGAGGAACTCTCCAGGGAGATATCGTTGTACCCCTTTCCTTTCCACAGTACACAAAAGGAAAACGGTTCCATATGAAACCAAAAAGGGTTCTGTCGCTTTCTTCATGTATGGAACCCCTAAAAGTTCTATATAGAACCCTAGGGGTTCTTCTTCACTGAACCGAATATAGAACCCCAAAAGGCTCTTTTTCACTGAACCAAATATAGAACCCCGAAAGGTTCTTCTTCACTGAACCAAATATAGATCCCCAAAAGGTTCTTCTTCACTGAACCAAATATAGAACCCTGAAAGGTTCTTCTTCACTGAACCAAATATAGAACCCCAAAAGGCTCTTCTTCACTGAACCAAATATAGAACCCCGAAAGTTTCTTCTTCACTGAACCAAATATAGAACCCTGGAAGGTTCTTCTTCGCTGAACCAAATATAGAACCCCGGAAGGTTATTCTTCACTGAACCAAATATAGAACCCCGGAAGGTTCTTCTTCACTGAACCAAATATAGAACCCCGGAAGGTTATTCTTCACTGAACCAAATATAGAACCCCGGAAGGCTCTTCTTCACTGAGCCAAAAGTGGTTCCATATAGAACCCTGTATGGTGCCATTAGTTAAGTATGGCTACTGCTAATAAATAGTCATATTTCTAGCTAAGAAAATAATATAATAAACAATTAAATAACAGACAAAATAATATCAGAATAGTTTTGATATTTTATTGTCATTATATGCAAACACAAACTGTTTGTACAAAACTTTAGGAACACCTTCCTAATATTGAGTTGCACCCCCCTTTTGCCCTCAGAACAGCCTCAATTCGTTGGGACATGGACTCTACAAGGTGTCGAAAGCGTTCCACAGGGATGCTGGCCGATGTTGACTCCAATGCTTCCCACAGTTGTGTCAAGTTGACTGAATGCCCTTCGGTATTGGACTATTCTTCATACACATGGGGAAACTGTTGAGCATGAACAACCCAGCAACGTGGCAGTTCTCGACACTCTCTAACCGGTGTGCCTGGCACCTACTACCATACCCCGTTCAAAGGCACCTACTACCATACCCCGTTCAAAGGCACCTACTACCATACCCCGTTCAAAGGCACCTACTACCATACCCCGTCCAAAGGCACCTACTACCATACCCCGTCCAAAGGCACCTACTACCATACCCCGTTCAAAGGCACCTACTACCATACCCCGTCCAAAGGCACCTACTACCATACCCCGTTCAAAGGCACCTACTACCATACCCCGTTCAAAGGCACCTACTACCATACCCCGTTCAAAGGCACCTACTACCATACCCCGTTCAAAGGCACCTACTACCATACCCCGTCCAAAGGCACCTACTACCATACCCTGTTCAAAGGCACCTACTACCATACCCTGTTCAAAGGCACCTACTACCATACCCTGTTCAAAGGCACCTACTACCATACCCCGTTCAAAGGCACCTACTACCATACCCTGTTCAAAGGCACCTACTACCATACCCTGTTCAAAGGCACCTACTACCATACCCTGTTCAAAGGCACCTACTACCATACCCCGTCCAAAGGCACCTACTACCATACCCTGTTCAAAGGCACCTACTACCATACCCTGTTCAAAGGCACCTACTACCATACCCTGTTCAAAGGCACCTACTACCATACCCTGTTCAAAGGCACCTACTACCATACCCTGTTCAAAGGCACCTACTACCATACCCTGTTCAAAGGCACCTACTACCATACCCCGTTCAAAGGCACTTCAATGTGTTGTCTTGCCCATTCACCCTCTGACTGGCACACACACACACAATCCATGTCTCAATTGTCTCAAGGCTTAGAAATCCTTCTTTAACCTTGTCTCCTCCCCCTAATCTACACTGATTGAAGTGGATGTAAAACGTGTTACCAGTAAGGCAGTAAATGATCAGTAAGTTATTAGTCTAGGTAATGGAAAGAGCAGATGCTCCTAATGTTTTGGACACTCAGTGTAGTTTGGAAATATGTGCTGGTGGCCAGAGAGGCATCTCTTTGCTTGAATTTATAGCCCACCTTACACTTGGTCCCAACTCTGGCTGACTTCTTTACAATAGCCTATGGGCTGTTGCCTTGGTAAGAAGCAAAAACACGAGTTCATCTTCAGAAATAAACGTACGTGTATCTGTCATGTAATGATCTGTACTGTAATGATTAACTATTGAATCATCATGAGATAATGTATTACAAATAATGTAGATGCACACTGTACCTCCTCTCAGTCAGCCCACTGCCCATCACCTGCATTCAACAGAGATCAGCAACAGTCCTCTCATGGCTTCATGAGACATAGTCCCCTCATCGGACTCCACACTGAAGTAAAAGGAGCAGTAAGCGCCTTTTATTGCCAATGTCAGACTTGGTCTGTAGCTATAGTTGACATATTCAATAAGAACAATTCATGTTTATTGGTACAAGTTAGCTAGCCTGTAAAGTGGCTAATTGAAGTACCTTTTTCCTGTCTAGCGAGCTAGCTAACGTTAGCTAGCTCGCTATCTTACAAACAGTGCTCAAATTCTAAAACAACCTTATCTACAGTATCTAGCTATAATTTACAATATAACTTTTCCTTCATATATATAAATTAAATAATCAACTTTGCTTAACCTTAATAAATGTAAGAATAACATGCTTATTGGTAGGCTATTTGTAAGTTCAACCGCTGTCCTCTTGCATCACATGCTGGAATGGCAGTTAGTTTTTTAATTGAAAATGGCAGTTAGTTTTTTAATTGGAAATGGCAGTTAGTTTTTTAATTGGAAATGGCAGTTGAAATCTGAATTAAACCCCTTTTTAAAAAAAAAAATCACGCAGCAGCATCATTACTAAGGATATACAATACATGTCAATGCAAAACAGCTAAAACGAATTAAAAGGCAGCTATTTCAAAGTCCTTTCAGAGGTTGATGTGACGGTGTTAGGTTTCGTTAGCTGTTTGTTAGCTAAAATCCACATTACAATCTAGGGTAGGCATAGAACCCTCAAGGTTATTATCCTTCAATGGGTTGACATATATCATCTTTTTTTTGTTTTAACCTGTTTGGCGTGCAAGCCCGACCTCGGACCGAAAATGACACCCCTGCAGGGCGCGAAATTCAAAATCTATTTTTTAAAAATATTTAACTTTTACACATTAACAAGTCCAATACAGCATTTGAAAGATAAACATCTTGTCAATCCAGCCAACATGTCCGATTTTTTAAATGTTTTACAGAGAAAACACCACATATATTTATGTTAGCTCACCACCAAATACAAAAGTGGACAGACACGTATGAATTATGATTATGAAGTATGAATTATGATTGAAGTAGCATGCACAACCAACCGAAATAAACTAAAACCAACCTAAAGAGCCCAGAAAAAACGACCTCAGATGACAGTCATATAACATGTTACACAATAAATCTATGTTTTGTTCATAAAAAGTGCATATTTTAGCTATAAATCAGTTTTACATTGATGCTACCCAAAAATGCTAATACATAGCTACAGTCTGAATCCAGCCGGGAGTAGCCAGAGAAAATACATACACCAACGTCGGCTACTAATTACACCTCATAAAACATTTCAGAAAAACATATGGTGGATAACTAATGAAAGACAGATATCTTGTGAATACAGACAACATTTCCGATTTTTGAAGTGTTTTACAGCGAAAACACAATATATCGTTATATTAGCTAACATCATAAGCTAGCATAAGGCAGCATTGATTCTAGTCAAGCGCTAGCCTAGCACAGTTAGCAGAGTTAGCATTCAACAGTTCGACATATATATGAAAAAGCATCCCAAATTGGGTCTTATCTTTCTTGGTACTCCATCAGAATGTTGTAACGGGGTCCAATGTCCAGTAGAGTCTTTAGTTGGGTTCCAGAACGAATTATTTCCCTCTTTGGTTAGCTAGCACGATAGCATTGCTGCGCCAGAAAGCGTTTCTTCAAAAAATTCTTCCGTCGTTTCACATCTAAAGTCCAGAATAAATTGCAATAATATAATTAAAGTATATTGAAAAAACATACTTTAGGATGATTTTGTGACATGTAGCAAATAATATCGTAGTCAGGCATCATATTCAACGTTATCTACCTTGTTCCAGAAGCCGAGATCAAATTATCCTTCGCGCCCGGATTTTTATTTTAACTGCGCAGGTCTCACAAGAAGTTGTGTTATTCAGTCCAGGGACGAGATATTCGACTCCTTTCAATTCTCACTTCCGCATTACAGTCTGACGAACGCCTCTGACGTGTTTATATGGTCCCAAGTCAAATGGCCTTTTATAGAGAAGGTCTTAAAGAGACACATCGCATTTTGGGAAACTCAATTCGGCTGGGAAAATGGCTGTAAAAATATTTCTGTTCGACTTAGAGAAACAATTCAAACCTTTTTAGAAACTACAGACTGTTATCTATCCAACAGTAGTAAATATATGCATATTGGAAAATAAAAAGTTTCTTAGGAGGCCGTTTGAAAATGTGCACACATTTTCCAGTTTTTTCAATATTCAGCGTGCAGCCATAACAGGTTTTAACATCTTGTCCAAAGAACCAAAAGGTTCTATAGAACCCAAAAGAACCTTTTTTTCCCCTAAGAGTGTAATCAAAGTGAAACTATAGAGTTGGCAACTCTTCCCTCCATTTCTATGACATAGTTCACATAAATTTACTCACATTCCTTCTTCACTCTCTCTCCTCTGTCATCACAGTGACAGACAGTCAACATCAATCATTTAAATTACATCCATTGCCTGTTATTTAAGCTAATGTTATCATCATGCCATGTCATTCCTTTATCGGATGAACCTCCTATCTGATTAACCTCCTATTGGATTAACCTCCTATCCGATTAACCTCCTATCCGAATAACCTCCTATCCGATTAACCTCCTATCTGATTAACCTCCTATCTGATTAACCTCCTATCCGATTAACCTCCTATCCGATTAACCTCCTATCCGATTAACCTCCTATCCGATTAACCTCCTATCTGATTAACCTCCTATCCGAATAACCTCCTATCTGATTTACATCATATCTGATTAACCTCCTATCTGATTAACCTCCTATCTGATTTACATCATATCTGATTAACCTCCTATCTGATTAACCTCCCATCTGATTTACATCATATCTGATTAACTTCATATCTGATTAACCTCCTATCTGATTAATCTCCTGTCTGATTAACATCCTGTCTGATTAACCTCCTGTCTGATTAACCTCCTATCCGATTAACATCCTGTCTGATTAACCTCCTACCGGATTAACCTCCTGTCTGATTAACCTCCTGTCTGATTAATCTCCTGTCTGATTAACCTCCTGTCTGATTAACCTCCTGTCTGATTAACATCCTGTCTGATTAACCTCCTACCGGATTAACCTCCTATCTGATTAACCTCCTATCTGATTAACCTCCTATCTGATTAATCAACTATCTGAGCTGTCATCAGCCCTGTTTGACTCACCCCTTTAGATACTGTCAGACTTGTCTTGCTTATCTTCTGGCCTGCTGGCTTGTCATGGTGCTGGGATTTCTTATATCTACCTGTAATCTAGACTAACGTGTTTGCCTACAAAGACATCGACTGCAATGCAGTTTGTTATACTTGTGTGTGCAGGAGTATGTCAGTGTAAATGTCCCAGAATGAAATAGTGCATGTGGGTGTGGCAGTCCTACTCTGTTCCTGGAGAGCTACCCTCCTGTAGGTTTTTTCGCTCCAAATCCAGTTGTAACTAACCTGGTTCAGTTTATCAACCAGCTAATTACGAGAATCAGGTGTTGTAGATTGGCGTTGGATACGAAAATGTACAGGACGGTAGCTCTCCAGGAACAAGGTTGTTGTAATGTCTTAGGATGCATCCCAAATTATACCCTGCTCCCTATATACACTAGTCCACTTCTTTTGACCAGAACCCTACTAGGCCAGGTCAAAAGTAGTGAACTATATAGGGCGCCATTTGGGAAGTAAATTTATAGTCTCTGAGTGCTGCTCTCTGCAGTCTCTGGCCAGAATCAGCCAAAAATCAAAGCGATAAGTCGACTTCCTGTTTCACAGCACTGCTTCTCGTAGAATGTATTTCACACGGTAATAGGGGTGACATAGCTGCCTAACGATGCTAGGCGTCAGCTCCGAAGTGCTTTTGAGTCAATGCCAAAATGTCACATAAAAATGGGTACGCTGATTTATTTTTTCCCCCATTTTTTTTTTTGGAGGCAAGGAAAGGAGGTTTCAACATTCCAGAGGCAGGGAGACTGACAGCTAGTCTGTTGATCGTCTGTATGTTGAGGAGAGGAGGAGAGGAAGAGAGAGAAAAACATATTGGGCCAAAGAGCAACAAGGGAGGAAACTTAAAATGTAGAATGAAGTTTCTCAGAACCCCGTCCCAAGAAATTTGTTTTTTGTAAATGCGGTCCAACGTTCGCTAACTGCTTTAAAACTGTGTCAAAGTCCAGATCTGTGTCTTAAATGACCCTATTCCCTATATAGTGCACTACTATAGACCAGAGCCCTATTCCCTATATAGTGCACTACTATAGACCAGAGCCCTATTCCCTATTATATTGCACTACTTTTGACCAGAGCCCTATTCCCTATATATTGTGCACTACTATAGACCAGAGCCCTATTCCCTATATATATATATAGTGCACTACTATAGACCAGAGCCCTATTCCCTATGTATATATATATATAGTGCACTACTATAGACCAGAGCCCTATTCCCTATATATTGTGCACTACTTTAGACAAGAGCCCTATTCCCTATATAGTGCATTACTATTGGTCACACAATATATATTGTGTATATTGTGTATATTATTGTATATATTGTGTGACCATGTACAACATTTACGTCAGCAACCGATTAGACTAGTAGAAACTCCACTATATCAGGTAGTTATCTTATCTATTTTCCTGGCCGTAGTATTTTTGAGGGCATGGTTTAATACACATGAAAATCATTTATCTTGTCCTGGATGAGTACGGTGCAGTAAAGCCCGGCGTGTTTTGAAAGAGGGCAAGGGGCTTGGTGGGAAAGGGGGCAAGGGGCTTGGTGGGAAAGGGGGCAAGGGGCTTGGTGGGAAAGGGGGCCAGGGGCTTGGTGGAAAAGGGGGCAAGGGGCTTGGTGGGAAAGGGGGCCAGGGGCTTGGTGGGAAAGGGGGCCAGGGGCTTGGTGGGAAAGGGGGCAAGGGGCTTGGTGGGAAAGGGGGCAAGGGGCTTGGTGGGAAAGGGGGCAAGGGGCTTGGTGGGAAAGGGGGCAAGGGGCTTGGTGGGAAAGGGGGCAAAGGGCTTGGTGGGAAAGGGGGCAAGGGGCTTGGTGGGAAAGGGGGCCAGGGGCTTGGTGGGAAAGGGGGCAAGGGGCTTGGTGGGAAAGGGGGCAAGGGGCTTGGTGGGAAAGGGGGCAAGGGGCTTGGTGGGAAAGGGGGAAAGGGGCTTGGTGGGAAAGGGGGCAAGGGGCTTGGTGGGAAAGGGGGCAAGGGGCTTGGTGGGAAAGGGGGCAAGGGGCTTGGTGGGAAAGTGGGCAAGGGGCTTGGTGGGAAAGGGGGCCAGGGGCTTGGTGGGAAAGGGGGCAAGGGGCTTGGTGGGAAAGGGGGAAAGGGGCTTGGTGGGAAAGGGGGCCAGGGGCTTGGTGGGAAAGAGGGCCAGGGGCTTGGTGGGGAAGGGGGCAAGGGGCTTGGTGGGAAAGGGGGCAAGGGCTTGGTGGGAAAGGGGGAAAGGGGCTTGGTGGGAAAGGGGGCAAGGGGCTTGGTGGGAAAGGGGGCAAGGGGCTTGGTGGGAAAGGGGGCAAGGGGCTTGGTGGGAAAGGGGGCAAGGGGCTTGGTGGGAAAGGGGGCAAGGGGCTTGGTGGGAAAGGGGGCAAGGGGCTTGGTGGGAAAGGGGGCAAGGGGCTTGGTGGGAAAGGGGGCCAGCGATGGTTGTCGGCAAAACCACTTCATATGTATTCGTCTGGACAGTCGTCTGAAATGTCCATCAAGGATTATTATTATGATGAATTCTTATTAACAACGCATTGTCTCGTCTTGGATGAAGAAAGATATGATACAGCTGATAAACTCTATATATAGCAGTATACTATATGTTACTGTTGCTGCTCTACCATTATACTATATAGTACTGTTGCTGCTCTACCATTATACTATATATTACTGTTGCTGCTCTACCATTATAATTTATATTACTGCTACTACTCTACCATTATACTATATATTACTGTTGCTGCTCTACCATTATACTACATATTACTGCTACTACTCTACCATTATACTATATATTACTGTTGCTGCTCTACCATTATACTATATAGTACTGTTGCTGCTCTACCATTATACTACATATTACTGTTACTGCTCTACCATTATACTATAGATTACTGTTGCTGCTCTACCATTATACTATATAGTACTGTTGCTGCTCTACCATTATACTACATATTACTGTTACTGCTCTACCATTATACTATAGATTTCTGTTGCTGCTCTACCATTATACTATATATTACTGTTGCTGCTCTACCATTATACTATATATTACTGTTACTACTCTACCATTATACTATATATTACTGTTGCTGCTCTACCATTACACCATATATTACTGTTGCTGCTCTACCATTATACTATATATTACTGTTACTGCTCTACCATTATACTATAGATTACTGTTGCTGCTCTACCATTATACTATATAGTACTGTTGCTGCTCTACCATTATACTACATATTACTGTTACTGCTCTACCATTATACTATAGATTACTGTTGCTGCTCTACCATTATACTATATATTACTGTTGCTGCTCTACCATTATACTATATATTACTGTTGCTGCTCTACCATTATACTATATAGTACTGTTGCTGCTCTACCATTATACTATATAGTACTGTTGCTGCTCTACCATTATACTACATATTACTGCTACTACTCTACCATTATACTATATATTACTGTTGCTGCTCTACCATTATACTACATATTACTGCTACTACTCTACCATTATACTATATATTACTGTTGCTGCTCTACCATTATACTCTATATTACTGTTACTACTCTACCATTATACTATATATTACTGTTGCTGCTCTACCATTACACCATATATTACTGTTGCTGCTCTACCATTATACTATATATTACTGTTACTACTCTACCATTATACTATATATTACTGTTACTACTCTACCATTATACTATATAGTACTGTTGCTGCTCTACAATTATACTACATATTACTGTTACAGCTCTACCATTATACTATAGATTACTGTTACTGCTCTACCATTATACTATATAGTACTGTAGCTGCTCTAACATTATACTATATATTACTGCTACTACTCTACCATTATACTATATATTACTGTTGCTGCTCTACCATTATACTATATAGTACTGTTGCTGCTCTACCATTATACTACATATTACTGTTACTGCTCTACCATTATACTATAGATTACTGTTGCTGCTCTACCATTATACTATATAGTACTGTTGCTGCTCTACCATTATACTACATATTACTGTTACTGCTCTACCAGTATACTATAGATTACTGTTGCTGCTCTACCATTATACTATATAGTACTGTTGCTGCTCTACCATTATACTACATATTACTGTTACTGCTCTACCATTATACTATAGATTACTGTTCCTGCTCTACCATTATGCTATATAGTACTGTTGCTGCTCTACCATTATACTATATATTACTGTTACTACTCTACCATTATACTATATATTACTGTTGCTGCTCTACCATTATACTGTAGTGTTCTGCTGGTGAACTTCTTCTAATGCAGATGATTCATTTCCTCTTCCCCCAAGACGGACTAACAGAGAAACACTATGGCTCATGGCGTTGTAAGTTCCTTAAAATGAGTCACAAATGATTACCTACTTACAAAATGCACTGATGTTATCTGTCAGAAACCGTTCCAATGAACCAATCCAACCATAACGGAATGAGAATATAACGTGTTTGTATAGTAACACAGTCGTGATTCTCAGTCTCTGTCTCTGTCTCAGTCTCTGTCTGTCTGTGTCTGTCTCTGTCTGTCTGTCTCTGTCTGTCTCTGTCTGTCTGTCTCTGTCTGTCTCTGTCTGTCTCTGTCTGTCTCTGTCTGTCTCTGTCTGTCTGTCTGTCTGTCTGTCTGTCTGTCTGTCTGTCTGTCTGTGTCTGCGTGCCAGAGAAAAACCTTCACCTATGAAAGGTGAGAACATGATGACAGGCTGTATTTTATCCCTTTATTTTATCATAAATACAGTCTAGTCTCACCGCACACGCACGGACATACACACACACGCACGCACGCACGGACGGACGGACGGACGGACTAACACACACACACACACACACACACACACACACACACACACACACACACACACACACACACACACACACACACACACACACACACACACACACACACACACACACACACACACACACACACACACACACACACACACAAATTGGAAACGCTGTCAAGCACCTAAAATGAGAAGGGGGGTGAAGAGGCGTGAAAACTGTTCTGCTGTGACAATATACTTATGCATCTACAACCATTTTCTCTATCCTGGGGGTTTCCCGGTGTGTGTGTGTGTCTCTGTATGTTTGTTTGTTCGTTTGTTTGCTTGTTTGTTTGCGTGCATGCGTGCGTACTCAGACAGACCTGGGCCAAATACACATGTCAAATACTTGAAATAGACTTGTTTCAATATACAGGACAAAACTAAATCAAGCAAAGCTGAATATATTAGACATCATGTGACCCAGGCCTGGGTGGCCTGTACGTTGAATTGTCCATTCTGTACGATCCCTGTGGATACAACATGGAGAACAGGAAGTGAAGGGACGGAAAAAGACAGGAACCTTTCTGCGAGCCATGATTGGCTGAGATAATGTCTGGGCTGGACATGGCGCTATGTTGTCCAATGGTGCGACTGCTGTCGTCACCCAGAGATGATTCAACTTGAATAAACGCTTGGAGGTAAAGATGACATCAGTGGTGTGGTCTACAGTGATACGGATATCACTTATTATTGATATCTACGTCGCGCATTGATGTGAATCACACTGCTGCTCTCTCATTGATGTGAATCACCCTGCTGCTGCTGCTCTCATTGATGTGAATCACACTGCTGCTCTCTCATTGATGTGAATCACACTGCTGCTCTCTCATTGATGTGAATCACACTGCTGCTGCTCTCTCATTGATGTGAATCACACTGCTGCTCTCTCATTGATGTGAATCACACTGCTGCTCTCTCATTGATGTGAATCACACTGCTGCTCTCTCATTGATGTGAATCACCCTGCTGCTGCTGCTCTCATTGATGTGAATCACCCTGCTGCTGCTCTCTCATTGATGTGAATCACACTGCTGCTCTCATTGATGTGAATCACACTGCTGCTGCTGCTCTCATTGATGTGAATCACCCTGCTGCTGCTGCTCTCATTGATGTGAATCACCCTGCTGCTGCTCTCTCATTGATGTGAATCACACTGCTGCTCTCTCATTTATTTGCACCTTACTTATTGTGGATGGCTGTTCACAAATATATATGTGCAATTAAACCCAATAATGGATGAATTCATCAATTGCCTATCAATCATTGTTTTTGAAACCAGTGGACAGCCAGTGAAAAATGTGCTCTTGAAAAATGTGCTGCATAGTGCGGATCCCAGCCTATGGAATTAAAGTGGGGCTTTTATTGTTCAGTCTAATTCATGCTGATACATTTTTTTATCCATTAACCTAATGGACACATGCTCAAAACTCTCACACTTCTGATGGACCTAAAGTTGCAATCTGTAGTTGCTACATCAAATGTTGGTGTCACGCCCTGACCTTAGAGAGCCTTTTTATTCTCTATTTGGTTAGGTCAGGGTATAACTAGGGTGGGCAATCTATGTTGTATTTCTTTGTTGGCCTTGTATGGTTCCCAATCAGAGGCAGCTGTCTATCGTTGTCTCTGATTGGGGATCATACTTAGGCAGCCTTTTTTCCACCTTAGTTTGTGGGATCTTGTTTTTTGTATTATTGCTGTTGAGCCCTACATGGCTGTACGTTTCGTTGGTTTCTCTTTCTTGTTTTGTTGCTGGTTATCATTAACAAATATGATTAACCTATACCACGCTGCATCTTGGTCCGTCCATTCTTAGACAGACGAACGTAACAGTTGGACTTATAAATTAAATATTTATTAATGTAAAGATTTATAATTTAATTGTATTATTATATGTAGTAGAATGCGATGGGTTTGAAGAAGCCAACATAATCAACCCATAAAGTAAAATGTAACATCTGTATACAGTACCAGTTAAAAGTTTGGATACGCCTACTCATTCAATGATTTTTCTTTATTTTTACAATTTTATACATTGTATATTAACAGTGAAGACATCAAAACTATGATATAATACATATGGAATCATGTAGTAACCAAAAAAGTGTTAAACAAAGTGGTACTATTTCATTCAGTACAGAAATGTGTAGGCGGCTTAACTTACTGTCACGATCGTCGTATAGAGAAGGAGAGGAGGACCAAGGTGCAGCGTGGTAAGTGTTCGTTATTTTAATAAAACAACTGAACACTGAACAAAACAACAAAAACGACAAACGAACAGTCCTGTAAGGTGACGAAAACACTAAACAGAAAATAATCACCCACAACTCAAAATGGGAAAACAGGCTACCTAAGTATAGCTCCCAATCAGAGACAACGATAGACAGCTGCCTCTGATTGAGAACCATACCAGGCCAAACACATAGAAATAGAAAGCATAGACATACAAACATAGAATACCCACCCACATCACACCCTGACCAAACTAAAAATAGAAACATACAAAGCAATCTACGGTCAGGGCGTGACACTAACCCTGTCCCGCAGCTCAATAGTTCTCAGAGACCTCTTTTTTTAATGTTTCCAAAACTGGGTTCGACAACATCCTGAAATATATGTAGATATTTTTGTTAGAAATAATACTATATTTCCCTTGACGGAGTAATGACCACTCTCCGCTATGGGAGACCTGAACGGTATGGTTTGATCTAGCAAAAGCTTGAGGTCTGGTCTAACTGTTCAAAGGTGCATTCGTGGCTGTTTTTTTTTTCCTCTTAAAAAAGGCTTCCTCCACTTGGTATTACCTACAGCCTGTAACCAACGCTTACATTGCATGTTCTTCTCTTTCACTGGCTTACCTAACGAGGTAGCGTTGGGAGCTGACTGAGGATGAGGTAGCGTTGGGAGCTGACTGAGGATGAGTTAGCTTTGGGAGCTGACTGAGGATGAGGTAGCGTTGGGAGCTGACTGAGGATGAGGTAGCGTTGGGAGCTGACTGAGGATGAGGTAGCGTTGGGAGCTGACTGAGAATGAGTTAGCGTTGGGAGCTGACTGAGGATGAGATAGCTTTGGGAGCTGACTGAGGATGAGGTAGCGTTGGGAGCTGACTGAGGATGAGGTAGCGTTGGGAGCTGACTGAGGATGAGGTAGCGTTGGGAGCTGACTGAGGATGAGGTAGCGTTGGGAGCTGACTGAGGATGAGGTAGCGTTGGGAGCTGACTGAGGATGAGGTAGCTTTGGGAGCTGACTGAGGATGAGGTAGCATTGGGAGCTGACTGAGGATGAGGTAGCTTTGGGAGCTGACTGAGGATGAGGTAGCTTTGGGAGCTGACTGAGGATGAGGTAGCGTTGGGAGCTGACTGAGGATGAGGTAGCTTTGGGAGCTGACTGAGGATGTGCCAGAGCAGAGCAGCGTAGTACAGCTGACCAGTACCTCTGAGGTCATACAGACCAACAGGATTACAATACAGACCAACAGGATCATTATACAGACCAACAGGATCATTATACAGACCAACAGGATCATTATACAGACCAACAGGATCATTATACAGACCAACAGGATTACAATACAGACCAACAGGATCATTATACAGACCAACAGGATCATTATACAGACCAACAGGATTACAATACAGACCAACAGGATCACAATACAGACCAACAGGATTACAATACAGACCAACAGGATCATTATACAGACCAACAGGATCATTATACAGACCAACAGGATCACTATACAGACCAACAGGATCATTATACAGACCAACAGGATTACAATACAGACCAACAGGATTACAATACAGACCAACAGGATCATTATACAGACCAACAGGATCACTATACAGACCAACAGGATCATTATACAGACCAACAGGATCATTATACAGACCAACAGGATTACAATACAGACCAACAGGATTACAATACAGACCAACAGGATCATTATACAGACCGACAGGATTACAATACAGACCAACAGGATTACTATACATGACTTGTGTATGTGTATTATTCAGAGGGTGAATGGGCTAAGACTGAATATTTATGTGCCTTTGAACAGCGTTTGGTAGTAGAGTCCAGGCACACCGGTTTGTGTCAAGAACTGCAACGCTCTGGGTCTTTCACGCTCAACAGTTTCGCGAGTGTATCAAGAATGGTCCAACACCCAAAAGGACATCCAGCCAACTAGACAAAACAGTGGGAAACATTGGAGTCAACATGGGCCAGCATCCCTGTGGAACGCTTTTGACACCTTGTAGAGTCAAATGCCCTGACAAATTGAGGCTTTTCTGAGGGCAAAAAGGGAGGTGCAACTCAGTATTAGGAAGGTGTTCTTAATGTTTGGTATAGTCAACGTCTAGTCCATTGCGTTTGACCAGGGGCCGTAGGCAGTAGGTTGCCATTTGGGATGCAGCTCTACTGTGTTTCCTCTAGAAGTACTCCACTGCAAACCAACCATTCCAGTGTTTTTTTACTTGCTATATTGTATTTATTTCGCCACCATGGCCTTTTTTATATTTTTATTTATTAATATATTTTATTTGCCTTCACCTCCCTTATCTCACCTCACTTGCTCACATTGTATATAGACTTATTTTTCACTGTATTATTGACTGTGTGTTTGTTCTACTCCATGTGTAACTATGTGTTGTTGTATGTGTCGAACTGCTTTGCTTTATCTTGGCCAGGTCGCAATTGTAAATGAGAACGTGTTCTCAATTTGTCTACCTGGTTAAACAAAGGTGAAATAAAATAAATAAAAACTTCACAATGCATCAAGACTGCTGTAAATCCATTAGAAACTGGTTTAAATAGCCCATAGGGCATCGTTAGCGGTGGAAAGCTGGACTATAAAACGCCAGAGCTATTACCTAGGGTTTGTTACAGTACCAGTGGTGGGTTTGAGATATAGTGTGTGCTCTACCTAATAAAAGCCCATGTACAGCGACCATTGAGTTGGTATTGTTTATTACTAGACCTGAACAAAAATCGTGCTCGGGAACTGAAATCATGAGTTCGTCTCGTCTGTTGTAACACTTTCTCATCAGGCTGTATCACATCCCGCCGGGAATCGGGAGTCCCACAGGCCGGCGCACAATTGACACAGTGTCGTCAGGGTTTTGGCCGGGGTAGGCCGTCATTGTAAAATAAGAATTTGTTTCTTCATAACTGACTTGCCTAGTTTAATTAAAGGTTAAATCAAATGATTAATGAAATGAAATAAAGTGTCTGAAAATTCAACTGTTCCATTTAATTGAAAGAGAATGTGGGAGGTCGAATGTGAAAACTGAACTGTTCCATTTAATTGAAAGAGAATGTGGGAGGTCGAATGTGAAAACTCAGCTGTTCCATTTAATTGAAAGAGAATGTGGGAGGTCGAATGTGAAAACTCAGCTGTTCCATTTAATTGAAAGAGAATGTGGGAGGTCGAATGTGAAAACTCAACTGTTCCATTTAATTGAAAGAGAATGTGGGAGGTCGAATGTGAAAACTCAACTGTTCCATTTAATTGAAAGAGAATGTGGGAGGTCGAATGTGAGAACTCAGCTGTTCCATTTAATTGAAAGAGAATGTGGGAGGTCGAATGTGAAAACTCAGCTGTTCCATTTAATTGAAAGAGAATGTGGGAGGTCGAATGTGAAAACTCAACTGTTCCATTTAATTGAAAGAGAATGTGGGAGGTCGAATGTGAAAACTCAACCGTTCCATTTAATTGAAAGAGAATGTGGGAGGTCGAATGTGAAAACTCACGATCAAATAATTTGAAAACATTCCACTGGGTACACCACGTCATTTCAACATGAATACTTGGGTCATGTTTGTTTGAGACGTTGATCCATTAGGTTACAACCGACCGTATATTCAGCCACTCAAAAAATACAGTCAAAAGTTAGATGCATTTCCAATGTGTTTTCACTATGCTTTTAACCATCTACAACCATCTAAAAACTTCTACATCTGCATGTAACGACTTTCCTCTTCTTCTGTCGAGGAGTAAGAGATATCGGACCAATGTGCAGCGTGGTAAGTGTCCATTTTAATATATAAAACTGAACACTACAAAAATGCAAAATAACAAAGAGAATGAACAAACAAAAATCGAAACAGTCCCGTATGGTGCAAACACAGAGACAGGAAACAACCACCCACAAAACACAAAGGAAAACAGGATACCTAAATATGGCTCCCAATCAGCGACAACGACTGACACCTGCCTCTGATTGAGAACCATACTAGGCCAAACACATGGAAATAGAACAACAGAACAAAACATAGAAAAACAACATAGAATGCCCACCCCAACTCACGCTCTGACCAAACTAAAATAAAGACATAAAAAAGGAACTATAGTCAGAACGTGACACTGCATTGCTTGCTGTTTTGGGTTTCTGTATACGCTACTTTGTAACAACTGCCAATGTAAAAACGTATTTTTTAAATAAATACATTTAATTTGATTTTGATTTGAACCAAATTCCAACAGAAAAACAATGTCAGATGTATGGGGTATCTATCACTGCGCTTTAAAACATTTAAAAGTACAGCAAATTTCAAATGGGAATACAACGCCAGACATTTTGTTAATTTAAACAACAGATGAACGTGTTATCACTGTCCGTCATCTAATAGCAGAACCCAATGACTTGGATTACAGTTGAGACTACATTAAAAGTACATGGTGCAAGTGATCAATACGGTTTGAGATTCTGCTCAGGTTATTAGAGGAATTGTGCAGATCTCCACAGACCTGCAATGACCAATGCATGATATCTTAAGCATGGATGATTTATATCATAACATAGGAAGACACTTATACTGACGGTAAACTCAATATGTGGCCAAGGATGTGTTACTCATTTTCAGGTTCAACGTTCCAGTTTGTAAGATTGTCATAACATTAGAAGGCTGTTAGAACATCTTTAGAACTTTAGAAGGCTATTAGAACTTCTTTAGAAAATTAGAATGCTATTAGAACATCTTTAGAACATTATAAGGCTATTAGAACATCTTTAGAACATTAGAAGGCTGTTAGAACATATTTAGAACTTTAGAAGGCTATTAGAACTTATTTAGAACATTAGAATGCTATTAGAACATCTTTAGAACATTATAAGGCTATTAGAACATCTTTAGAACATTAGAAGGCTATTGGAACATCTTTAGAACTTCTTTAGAAAATTAGAATGCTATTAGAACATCTTTAGAACATTATAAGGCTATTAGAACATCTTTAGAACATTAGAAGGCTGTTAGAACATATTTAGAACTTTAGAAGGCTATTAGAACTTCTTTAGAACATTAGAATGCTATTAGAACATCTTTAGAACATTATAAGGCTATTAGAACATCTTTAGAACATTAGAAGGCTATTGGAACATCTTTAGAACATTAGAAGGCTGTTAGAACATCTTTAGAACATTAGAAGGCTATTAGAACATCTTTAGAACATTAGAAGGCTATTGGAACATCTTTAGAACATTAGAAGGCTATTGGAACATCTTTAGAACATTAGAAGGCTGTTAGAACATCTTTAGAACATTAGAAGGCTATTAGAACATCTTTAAAACATTATAAGGCTATTAGAACATCTTTAGAACATTAGAAGGCTGTTAGAACATATTTAGAACTTTAGAAGGCTATTAGAACTTATTTAGAACTTTAGAAGGCTATTAGAACTTATTTAGAACATTAGAATGCTATTAGAACATCTTTAGAACATTATAAGGCTATTAGAACATCTTTAGAACATTAGAAGGCTATTGGAACATCTTTAGAACATTAGAAGGCTGTTAGAACATCTTTAGAACATTAGAAGGCTATTGGAACATCTTTAGAACATTAGAAGGCTGTTAGAACATCTTTAGAACATTAGAAGGCTATTAGAACATCTTTAGAACATTAGAAGGCTGTTAGAACATCTTTAGAACATTAGAAGGCTATTGGAACATCTTTAGAACATTAGAAGGCTGTTAGAACATCTTTAGAACATTAGAAGGCTGTTAGAACATCTTTAGAACATTAGAAGGCTATTAGAACATCTTTAGAACATTAGAAGGCTATTAGAACATCTTTAGAACATTAGAAGGCTATTGGAACATCTTTAGAACATTAGAAGGCTATTAGAACATCTTTAGAACATTAGAAGGCTATTAGAACATCTTTAGAACATTAGAAGGCTGTTAGAACATCTTTAGAACATTAGAAGGCTATTGGAACATCTTTAGAACATTAGAAGGCTGTTAGAACATCTTTAGAACATTAGAAGGCTGTTAGAACATCTTTAGAACATTAGAAGGCTATTAGAACATCTTTAGAACATTAGAAGGCTATTAGAACATCTTTAGAACATTAGAAGGCTATTGGAACATCTTTAGAACATTAGAAGGCTATTAGAACATCTTTAGAACATTAGAAGGCTATTAGAACATCTTTAGAACATTAGAAGGCTGTTAGAACATCTTTAGAACATTAGAAGGCTATTTACTGTACTTTCAAATACAATAACATTTTATTTGTCACATGCGCCGAATGCAACAGTGCTATTTTTACTTACAAGCCCTTAAGCAACAATGCAGTTAAGAAAATATTTACTAAATAAACTAAAGTAAAACATTAAATAGAAAGTAACACAATAAAATAACAATAACGAGGCTATATACAGGGGGTACCGGTACCGAGTCACTGTGCTGGGGTACAGGTTAGTCGAGGTCATTTGTAATTTGTACGGGGTCAACGTAAATAGTCCAGGTGACATAGACCAAATCTAAGTGAAAGAATAGCACTAAATCAAAGCAGCAGGCAGGTAGCGGACAGACATTCACTTTCTTTTCTTTCTGGAACAGACCAGCCAGTATCTCATCAGCGGTTTTCCACAGGTCACGACCTCAGCAACCGAGAAACACTCCAAACACACGTCATCCTGTTTCCAAACAGTGTAGGATTACCTTCTCTCCATGAATGGATTCAACCAGACTGCTTTTTCTCTCTTGTCTTTCTCAGGAGCTTTCCTTCTCTTTCTGACGGAGGAAGGTCTTTGGTTTTCAGAAGCGGGTGACTAGATAGACGGAATAAGGGTCTTTGGTTTTCAGAAGCGGGTGACTAGATAGACGGACGGAGGTCTTTGGTTTTCAGAAGCGGGTGACTAGATAGACGGAATAAGGATCTTTGGTTTTCAGAAGCGGGTGACTAGATAGACGGACGGAGGTCTTTGGTTTTCAGAAGCGGGTGACTAGATAGACGGACGGAGGTTTTTGGTTTTCAGAAGCGGGTGACTAGATAGACAGACGGAGGTCTTTGGTTTTCAGAAGCGGGTGACTAGCTAGACAGACTGAGATCTTTGGTTTTCAGAAGCGGGTGACTAGATAGACGGACGGAGATCTTTGGTTTTTAGAAGCGGGTGACTAGATTGAAAGCATATTATGGTTTAGTGATTGAGAAGAAAAGCAAACAGAGATGGATATTCTAGGTTGGGATGTAACTGAGGCTGACAAGTTGTGTGGGTATGCTGGGCCAGGCAGGGCAGCTGTATCCGCTTGGAGGGAGATTGGAGATGTAGGCTCTATTCCAAACGGCACCCTATTCCTTATATAGTCAACACTTTTTGATCAGGGCCAATAGGATTCTCTTCAAAAGTAGTGCACGATATAGGGAATAGGGGGCCAATTGAGACACACATGTAGTTCAGTTACATTACATCTGTCTCCATCTGTAACCAATAAGAGTTTTGATGAGGGCACCACAACACAAACAAGCCTTGATCAAAGCCAGCACAGCTCTGCTCAACACACACATGCACACAGACACCCTCACACACAGACACAGACACAGACACAGACACAGACACAGACACAGAGACAGACTCAGACACAGGCACAGACACAGACACAGACACAGAGACAGAGACAGACACAGACACAGGCACAGACAGAGACACACAGACAGAGACAGACACAGACACAGACACAGACACAGACACAGGCACACAGGCACACAGGCACACACAGACACATACACACAGAAACACACACAGGCACTGGGACTCATACTGACACTGATTGGAGGGGACATTTAGGTAAAGCAGGTATAACAGTGACTCTGATCACTGTTGATTGGAGGGGACATTTAGGTAAAGCAGGTATAACAGTGACTCTGATCACTGTTGATTGGAGGGGACATTTAGGTAAAGCAGGTTTAACAGTGAATCTGATCACCACGATTGGAGGGGACATTTAGGTAAAGCAGGTTTAACAGTGAATCTGATCACTATTGATTGGAGGGGACATTTAGGTAAAGCAGGTATAACAGTGACTCTGATCACTATTGATTGGAGGGGACATTTAGGTGAAGCAGGTTTAACAGTGACTCTGATCACTATTGATTGGAGGGGACATTTAGGTAAAGCAGGTTTAACAGTGACTCTGATCACTATTGATTGGAGGGGACATTTAGGTAAAGCAGGTATAACAGTGACTCTGTTCACTATTGATTGGAGGGGACATTTAGTTAAAGCAGGTATAACAGTGTCTCTGTTCACTATTGATTGGAGGGGAATTTTAGGTGAAGCAGGTTTAACAGTGACTCTGATCACTATTGATTGGAGGGGACATTTAGGTGAAGCAGGTATAACAGTGACTCTGATCACTATTGATTGGAGGGGACATTTAGTTAAAGCAGGTATAACAGTGACTCTGATCACTATTGATTGGAGGGGACATTTAGTTAAAGCAGGTATAACAGTGACTCTGATCACTATTGATTGGAGGGGACATTTAGTTAAAGCAGGTATAACAGTGACTCTGATCACTATTGATTGGAGGGGACATTTAGTTAAAGCAGGTATAACAGTGACTCTGATCACTATTGATTGGAGGGGACATTTAGTTAAAGCAGGTATAACAGTGATTCTGATCACTATTGATTGGAGGGGACATTTAGGTAAAGAAGGTATAACAGTGACTCTGATCACTATTGATTGGAGGGGACATTTAGGTAAAGCAGGTAAAACAGTGACTCTGATCACTATTGATTGGAGGGGACATTTAGGTAAAGCAGGTATAACAGTGACTCTGATCACTATTGATTGGAGGGGACATTTAGGTGAAGCAGGTATAACAGTGACTCTGTTCACTATTGATTGGAGGGGACATTTAGGTAAAGCAGGTATAACAGTGACTCTGTTCACTATTGATTGGAGGGGACATTTAGGTAAAGCAGGTAAAACAGTGACTCTGATCACTATTGATTGGAGGGGACATTTAGGTAAAGCAGGTATAACAGTGACTCTGATCACTATTGATTGGAGGGGACATTTAGTTAAAGCAGGTATAACAGTGACTCTGTTCACTATTGATTGGAGGGGACATTTAGGTAAAGCAGGTATAACAGTGACTCTGATCACTATTGATTGGAGGGGACATTTAGTTAAAGCAGGTATAACAGTGACTCTGTTCACTATTGATTGGAGGGGACATTTAGTTAAAGCAGTTTTAACAGTGACTCTGTTCACTATTGATTGGAGGGGACTTTTAGTTAAAGCAGGTTTAACAGTGACTCTGATCACTATTGATTGGAGGGGACATTTAGGTAAAGCAGGTATAACAGTGACTCTGATCACTATTGATTGGAGGGGACATTTAGTTAAAGCAGGTTTAACAGTGACTCTGATCACTATTGATTGGAGGGGACATTTAGTTAAAGCAGGTTTAACAGTGACTCTGATCACTATTGATTGGAGGGGACATTTAGGTAAAGCAGGTATAACAGTGACTCTGATCACTATTGATTGGAGGGGACATTTAGGTAAAGAAGGTATAACAGTGACTCTGATCACTATTGATTGGAGGGGACATTTAGGTAAAGCAGGTAAAACAGTGACTCTGATCACTATTGATTGGAGGGGACATTTAGGTAAAGCAGGTATAACAGTGACTCTGATCACTATTGATTGGAGGGGACATTTAGGTGAAGCAGGTATAACAGTGACTCTGTTCACTATTGATTGGAGGGGACATTTAGGTAAAGCAGGTATAACAGTGACTCTGTTCACTATTGATTGGAGGGGACATTTAGGTAAAGCAGGTAAAACAGTGACTCTGATCACTATTGATTGGAGGGGACATTTAGGTAAAGCAGGTATAACAGTGACTCTGATCACTATTGATTGGAGGGGACATTTAGGTAAAGCAGGTATAACAGTGACTCTGATCACTATTGATTGGAGGGGACATTTAGTTAAAGCAGGTTTAACAGTGACTCTGATCACTATTGATTGGAGGGGACATTTAGTTAAAGCAGGTTTAACAGTGACTCTGATCACTATTGATTGGAGGGGACATTTAGTTAAAGCAGGTTTAACAGTGACTCTGATCACTATTGATTGGAGGGGACATTTAGTTAAAGCAGGTTTAACAGTGACTCTGATCACTATTGATTGGAGGGGACATTTAGGTAAAGCAGGTATAACAGTGACTCTGATCACTATTGATTGGAGGGGACATTTAGGTAAAGCAGGTATAACAGTGACTCTGATCACCACGATTGTACTTTTGTCTCTAGGGTGTTATTGCTGTTTTGACACTATGTCATTTCGTTCTTCGATAGAGTTCTGTCATTTACGTTTTGGGTGGGTGAGATGTTTGTTTGTGTGTGTGTGTGTGTGTGATTGTGCGTGTGTGTGTGTGTGATTGTGCGTGTGTGTGTGCTCGTCTGCGTGTGTTTGTGTGTGTGTGTGCATCTTGTATCTTTCAATTTGGGTGTTCCTCACTGGCTCAGATAAACCCATATAGATATCAGAGAGACATGTTGTTGTCAGATAAACCCATATAGATATCAGAGAGACATGTTGTTGTCAGATAAACCCATATAGATATCAGAGAGACATGTTGTTGTCAGATAAACCCATATAGATATCAGAGAGACATGTTGTTGTCAGATAAACCCATATAGATATCAGAGAGACATGTTGTTGTCAGATAAACCCATATAGATATCAGAGAGACATGTTGTTGTCAGATAAACCCATATTGATATCAGAGAGATAAATGTTATTCTGAAAGAAAGAACAGAGAGCGATGTATGCTGTTCTCATTTCTTCCTACATGGGAGAGTTAAAGCTTGGCAGACACACATCCAGGTCCCTGGAGTCGAGTTTAGAAAGCCTTTGCAAGCAAAAGTTCAGTGGAAGCGTTCTGGTTTTTAGAAGTTATCAACACCTGTGAGTTTATTTGTCTTTGAATGATGAATATGATGAGAGACAACTGGTAACGTCTAGTAACGTCCCCCCATTTGATATAGTCATTTAGCGGACTATCTTATCGGGAGTAACTTAATGTAGTGAGTGCATACATTTTGGTACTGGTCCCCAAGTGGGAATTGAACCCACAACCCTGGTGTTACAAGCACCATTCTCTACCAACAGAGCCACGCGGGACATTTTCCTGCCACTGTGATAGATAGATAGATACAACACATGGTTCGTTACCTTGGATCATGCTTATTTAACCTGAGTAAACAATTCAATTACAGTCATTTTATATTGGGTCATAAATGGCACCCTATTCCCTATACCAGGTGTTCTCAACTCTTACCCTACGATGTCCAGAGCCTGACGTTTTTGTTTGTTCTACCTGATAACTAAATAGGACAGACCTGGTGTCCCAGGTCTAAATCAGTCCCTGATTAGAGGGGAATCACCCACCTGGTGTCCCAGGTCTAAATCAGTCCCTGATTAGAGGGGAATCACCCACCTAATGTCCCAGGTCTAAATCAGTCCCTGATTAGAGGGGATTCTCCCACCTAGTGTCCCAGGTCTAAATCAGTCCCTGATTAGATGGGAATCACCCACCTGGTGTCCCAGGTCTAAATCAGTCCCCGATTAGAGGGGAATCACCCACCTGGTGTCCCAGGTCTAAATCAGTCCCTGATTAGAGGGGAATCACCCACCTAATGTCCCAGGTCTAAATCAGTCCCTGATTAGAGGGGAATCACCCCCCTGGTGTCCCAGGTCTAAATCAGTCCCTGATTAGAGGGGAATCACCCACCTAATGTCTCAGGTCTAAATCAGTCCCTGATTAGAGGGGAATCACCCCCCTGGTGTCCCAGGTCTAAATCAGTCCCTGAATAGAGGGGAATCACCCACCTGGTGTCCCAGGTCTAAATCAGTCCCTGATTAGAGGGGAACTATGAAAACATTTGGTGGAACTGGCTTCACGGGCCAGAGTTGAGTTTGACGGCTCTAATATAATGCATTATGGGCCCCGGTCAAAAGTGTCAAACATGGCTGTAGAGAGGGATGTGATTGGCTCTTCTTCCTGGGACTGTTCTAGAATGTCCCAAAGCTGTTAAGAGAGGGTTTCCCTCACAGCTGCCAAAGTAAAGGGCTTCATCTCTTGTCAGCATCCTAATGCTTTTGTGTGCGTGTGTGTGTGTGTGTGCGTGTGTGCGTGTGTGTGTAAAGGAAGTTCTCACTTGGCGAAAAACCGTTTGACTCAACGTTGTGTCAACATATTGTGACTTGGAATCGACTCACATCGGATTTGCAAAAAAGAAAAAAAAAACATAAACTCTTGTTTTGAAGTTAAAATTTCAACCACGGGATTATTCATCATGGTAACCACTTAAAAAATGAAACACATTCACCGTTGCTATCGAAGTCATTCAACAGGGAATGTTTAACATCTACGGGATCGGCGTTCCTAATTGACAGTAGCTGTTACGGTGAAAACATACCATGCTATTGTTTGAGGAGAGGTGCTCAACAACAAAACACTTGTATCACAGCAACTGGTTTGATGCATTCACCTCTGAAGGTAAATAATGTACTTACATTCAGTAATCTGGCTCTGATTTGTCATCCTGAGGGTCCCAGAGATAAAATGTAACATAGTTTTGTTTGATAAAATCCATGTTTTATATTCAAATGTAGAAACTGGATTCTCTACAGTTTGAACCACTGCCAAATAATAACCAATTTTCCGCGTTGAAACGACGTGTTGTGACCAGTGAGTTGCCACCCCTCCTTTACATTTACAGATCCATGTACAGTATCTGCAACGTTCAGAAAGTCAAATACCACTATAGAAACAGATTTGGATTGATTCCTTGATTTACCAACTGACAGCCACCACTAGGGTTGTCACCATCACTCTTCAGTTATTCAGTTGAATTGGAGAGTGAGCCTGATGATTCAATCAATGTAATATCAATGTGATATCCCTGTGATTGTGATAAGGTGCGTCTCGGTGAGAGGTGTAGGAGTCAGGCGCAGGAGAGCAGGGATACTGAGAAGCGTGTTTAATATAGATATAGTCCACCAATACAAAAAATGGCACAGATCCCTCTATATAAGGTCTCACAGTTCATAGAGCAGATCAGTGAAAACAAAACCGAAACTCGTGCCAAACACACGGAGGAACAAACTCAGTTCCGAAAATAAACTACACGTGCGTAAATACGAGAACAAGAAATATCAACGATAAATGAGCGCAAAACCCCCACAAGCTTAATCCCGCACGAAATAAGGCAGGAAACAAGTACCCTATATACACACAGAAATAAACGCAATTGAAACCAGGTGTGAAAATGAACACAGACAAAAAAAACAGAAAAGGAAAAAGGGATCGGTGGCGGCTAGTAAACCGGTGACTCCGAGCGCTGAGCGCCGCCCGAATCGGGAGAGGGGTTATCTTCGGTAGAAGTCGTGACAGTGATTCAATCAATGTAATATCAATGTGATATAAATGTGATATCCCTGTGATTCAATCAATGTAATATCAATGTGATATCAATGTGATATCCCTGTGATTTAATCAATGTAATATCAATGTGATATCAATGTGATATCCCTATGGAATTCTTTGCCACATACCATGGCCCAGTCAAAACACCTCCACCTCAGCTCAGACTCAGACTCATTTTATTGTGACAGTGAGGTAATCTGCTCGCAGCAGGTATAGGAGAGACTGGGATTAACAGGGAGTAGAGTAATCCCTCTGGGATAGTATATGATAGGATAGATGGCCTGGGAAGCGAATCAGGAATCAGGAAGGGTGAGGATGGGAATGTGTGATTACAGTCAGATGAACACAATCAAAGAAACAGGATGCTTTGGGATTATTTAAGATACTCTTTGAAGAGGCGGGGATTCAGATGTTTTCAGAAGATGGACAGGGACTCAACTGTCCTAGCTTCAGGGGGAAGATGGACAGGGACTCTGTTGTCCTAGCTTCAGGGGGAAGATGGACAGGGACTCTGTTGTCCTAGCTTCAGGGGGAAGATGGACAGGGACTCTGCTGTCCTAGCTTCAGGGGGAAGATGGACAGGGACTCTGCTGTACTAGTTTCAGGGAGGAAGATGGACAGGGACTCTGCTGTACTAGTTTCAGGGAGGAAGATGGACAGGGACTCTACTGTACTAGTTTCAGGGAGGAAGATGGACAGGGACTCTGCTGTCCTAGCTTCAGGGGGAAGATGGACAGGGACTCTGCTGTACTAGTTTCAGGGAGGAAGATGGACAGGGACTCTGCTGTACTAGTTTCAGGGAGGAAGATGGACAGGGACTCTGCTGTACTAGTTTCAGGGAGGAAGATGGACAGGGACTCTGCTGTACTAGCTTCAGGGGGAAGATGGACAGGGACTCTGCTGTACTAGTTTCAGGGAGGAAGATGGACAGGGACTCTGCTGTACTAGTTTCAGGGAGGAAGATGGACAGGGACTCTGCTGTACTAGCTTCAGGGGGAAGATGGACAGGGACTCTGCTGTACTAGTTTCAGGGAGGAAGATGGACAGGGACTCTGCTGTACTAGTTTCAGGGAGGAAGATGGACAGGGACTCTGCTGTACTAGTTTCAGGGAGGAAGATGGACAGGGACTCTGCTGTACTAGTTTCAGGGAGGAAGATGGACAGGGACTCTGCTGTCCTAGCTTCAGGGGGAAGATGGGCAGGGACTCCGCTGTCCTAGCTTCAGGGGGAAGATGGGCAGGGACTCCGCTGTCCTAGCTTCAGGGGGAAGATGGACAGGGACTCTGCTGTCCTAGCTTCAGGGGGAAAATGGACAGGGAATCTGCTGTCCTAGCTTCAGGGTGAAGATGGACAGGGACTCTGCTGTCCTAGTTTCAGGGGGAAGATTGACAGGGACTTGGTGTGAAGAGGGTTTGGGGGTAAGGGGTGAAGAGGGTTACAGGTAGAGTGGTGAAGAGGGTTACGGGGTAAGGGGTGAAGAGGGTTACAGGTAGAGTGGTGAAGAGGGTTTGGGGGTAAGAGGTGAAGAGGGTTACAGGGTAAGGGGTGAAGAGGGTTACAGGTAGAGTGGTGAAGAGGGTTTGGGGGTAAGAGGTGAAGAGGGTTACGGGGTAAGAGGTGAAGAGGGTTACGGGGTAAGGGGTGAAGAGGGTTACTGGGTAAGAGGTGAAGAGGGTTACGGGGTAAGAGGTGAAGAGGGTTACTGGGTAAGAGGTGAAGAGGGTTACGGGGTAAGTGGTGAAGAGGGTTTGGGGGTAAGAGGTGAAGAGGGTTACGGGGTAAGAGGTGAAGAGGGTTACGGGGTAAGGGGTGAAGAGGGTTACGGGGTAAGGGGATTTTAAACTGATGCCCGGAGGAACTGATTAAACAAATTAAACAAATCCTCCAACACCAAGGTCGCGAACTCAAAACACACGAGTCACGCTAGAGCCTTCAAGTGCCTTCTGTAATCAAGCACGCCTTTCAATGGCTCAACAAATATAAACACTGCCGCACCAGGCCGTTCTCCTACGAACCGCAACACGTAAACGCAGTCAGCCACTGCGCTAGTTTACTCTCGCTGACTCGGCACGCGCCCAGATGGCACGGGGGTTTATTTATTTTTCCTCTGGAACTGTGCTATGTTCTCGCTTAGGCCTCTAAAGTCACATATCATCTGTAGTCTCAACACTTTTGCATTCCTCTTAATGTAGGATCTATAGCTTGCTATTTTCACATATCTATAGTCTCAACACATTTTGTTTCTTCTTAATGTGGGAGTAAAGCCTTAGTATAAAGACTATATGTAATGAACACGATGGGAGACAGAGGGCTGGATTCAAGAGCAGGGAGCAGCAGGTGTTTATGGGTAAAGGACCACAGGAGGAGGCAGGTAGCTGGGTCCAGGGGCAGGCAGAAGGTCATACAACAGGAGGAGGCAGGTAGCTGGGTCCAGGGGCAGGCAGAAGGTCATACACAGGAGGAGGCAGGTAGCTGGGTCCAGGGGCAGGCAGAAGGTCATACAACAGGAAGAGGCAGGTAGCTGGTTCCAGGGGCAGGCAGAAGGTCATACACAGGAGGAGGCAGGTAGCTGGTTCCAGGGGCAGGCAGAAGGTCATACAACAGGAGGAGGCAGGTAGCTGGTTCCAGGTATAGGCAGAAGGTCATACACAGGAGGAGGCAGGTAGCTGGTTCCAGGGGCAGGCAGAAGGTCATACAACAGGAAGAGGCAGGTAGCTGGGTCCAGGGGCAGGCAGAAGGTCATACAACAGGAGGAGGCAGGTAGCTGGTTCCAGGGGCAGGCAGAAGGTCATACACAGGAGGAGGCAGGTAGCTGGGTCCAGGGGCAGGCAGAAGGTCATACACAGGTGGTCCAAAAAGGCAACAGTACAGGCGGGGAAAAGGCTAGTAACGTTGTCTGGGAGATCAGGCAAAAGGTAGATAATAGGAAATCTGATAGGCTAAAGTACAGGCAGGGAATAGGCAAAAGGTGTCGTTAGTGAGGCAGGCAAAAACTATCATACACAGGAGGATGAAACCACGGGGAAAAACAGAGCTCTGAATAGAAGTGTGTCACAAAACAAACAATACCTCACAGTGATGAGGTGCAACGAACTGGACTAAATAGTTGTGATAATGACATTAAGGTGTGTGACAGGTGATTAGAATTCAGGTGATTGGGATCTGGAGCGTGAGCTGCGTTCAGGGGATCTATGTGTTTGAGAGTGTGAGTTGGAAGCAGACGTTACACTATAACAATGTCTCATAGTGATTTGGGCTTGGTTTGTGTATAACTGTCCTACTGGCTGGGGAAAAAAAATCACAACAGTGTGTGTGTGTGCATTCCCGCCATGTGGAACTGTAGTGTTTGGACCCACTGGGGACCTGTTATGGTGTAGCACAGCTCGTACTGACCCTTGGTGTAGACACATGACAGACTCAGTCATAATGGAAATTAAAATGGAAACTCTGTGACAACATGATACACATACTAAGAGAAACTCAAGTTCACATCTGGTACATCTGGTACAGTAGCTGATGCTGGCCAACAGACAGGGAGTCAATCAGGAAGTCTTGACCCTGGCCAAAGGTTAAGACAGGGAGTCAATCAGGAAGTATTGACCCTGGCCAAAGGATAAGACAGGGAGTCAATCAGGAAGTCTTGACACTGGCCAAAGGTTAAGACAGGGAGTCAATCAGGAAGTATTGACCCTGGCCAAAGGTTAAGACAGGGAGTCAATCAGGAAGTATTGACCCTGGCCAAAGGATAAGACAGGGAGTCAATCAGGAAGTCTTGACACTGGCCAAAGTTTAAGACAGGGAGTCAATCAGGAAGTATTGACCCTGGCCAAAGGTTAAGACAGGGAGTCAATCAGGAAGTCTTGACACTGGCCAAAGTTTAAGACAGGGAGTCAATCAGGAAGTATTGACCCTGGCCAAAGGTTAAGACAGGGAGTCAATCAGGAAGTATTGACCCTGGCCAGAGGATAAGACAGGGAGTCAATCAGGAAGTCTTGTTATTGTCTTCTTACTTGTCTGTATATTTCAACACTCAGGATGGGGATGTGGCAAAACAGCAAATACGCCACTCCAGGAGCTGACACACTGTAAATAGGAGCTGACACACTGTAAATAGGAGTTGACACACTGTAAATAGGAGCTGACACACTGTAAATAGGAGTTGACACTGTAAATAGGAGTTGAGCTGACTGTAAATAGGAGCTGACACACTGTAAATAGGATACCATACGACCCAAAATGCACTTGTTTACGCATCGAAAATTCCCGTTTCAGCTTATAAAAAAATGCATTATCAACATGCATTATTTTTTAGCTGTTTCACGCAAAAATATGTTTCCATGACCTGCTGGTAGCAGCTGTGTGTCTGCTGTGTCTTCCATGGCGTGCTAACAATATTTAGCCAGAATATTGACCGGTTAATCTGCTGCCCTGCTGTGGCTGTAGGTCATTTATATGGTCATGTAAGTGAATAAGCCAGGGTAGCACGGCAGGAAATGAATGAACCAGGCTGCTGTCATGCTGTTGTCCATTTCATGGTCCCATCATGGCTTACCATCTGGTCTCAGTGCCAGTGTCTAATTTACAGCTCATCTAGATTCTGATATATCAACCAGTTCAGCCAATCAGAAACCCTGAGAGCTTGAAGGCCTGTCATGAGTCTCTCCGTGGTCTAACCTGTCACTATGGGCCACCATTCAGGTCCGTTAGAAACTGACAGGTCTGAGAGATGTTTAAGCTGTCATATGGGGGCTAGAGTTATCCACGCAAGTCAATCCATCCTCACCAAATGCTGAATGGAACCCAAGTGAGCCTTGACGATGCCGGTGACTGGGGAGAAAATACTTCAATGGCCGTACGTACTCCATTTCTTGGTAAATCAGCAATCACTGTTTAGTTTCCACACAGAGAGACAGAGAGAGAGACAGAGAGAGAGAGACAGAGAGAGAGAGACAGAGAGAGAGAGACAGAGAGAGAGAGAGAGAGACACAGAGAGAGACAGAGGGTGAGTGAGTGAGTGAGTGAGTGAGTGTGTGTGTGTGTGTGTGTGTGTGTGTGTGTGTGTGTGTGTGTGTGTGTGTGTGTGTGTGTGTGTGTGTGTGTGTGTGTGTGTGTGTGTGTGTGTGTGTGTGTGTGTGTGTGTGTGTGTGTGTGTGTGTGTGTGTTCCAGCACGATCATTTAGGGTAGGGAGATTACGGGAGGTGGAGGTACAGCATATAAAGGCTTTGCGCCAGAGGACCGAACAATTAAACAATCGGCTGATTATTTCAGCGCTCACGCCTTGCCTATTTCCCTGTGAATCAATGGTACACGCTCGCTATACCTTGATAAGCTAAGGCCGTCAAGGCCGTGTCGCTTCCAGCCCACGGCTCTGTTTTCTTCACTATTGCCTCTCCATCCCTCCATCCCTCACCCTCCTCTGCCTCCCCCTGTTGTTCTTCACTATTGCCTCTCCATCTCCATCCCTCCATCCCTCGCCCTCCTCTGCCTCCCCCTGTTGTTCTTCACTAATGCCTCTCCATCTCCATCCCTCCATCCCTCACCCTCCTCTGCCTCCCCCTGTTGTTCTTAACTAATGCCTCTCCATCTCCATCCCTCGCATTCCTCTGCCTCCCCCTGTTGTTCTTCACTAATGCCTCTCCATCTCCATCCCTCCATCCCTCGCCCTCCTCTGCCTCCCCCTGTTGTTCTTCACTAATGCCTCTCCATCTCCATCCCTCCATCCCTCGCCCTCCTCTGCCTCCCCCTGTTGTTCTTCACTAATGCCTCTCCTTCTCCATCCCTCCATCCCTCGCCCTCCTCTGCCTCCCCCTGTTGTTCTTCACTAATGCCTCTCCATCTCCATCCCTCCATCCCTCGCCCTCCTCTGCCTCCCCCTGTTGTTCTTCACTAATGCCTCTCCATCTCCATCCCTCCATCCCTCACCCTCCTCTGCCTCCCCCTGTTGTTCTTCACTAATGCCTCTCCATCTCCATCCCTCCATCCCTCGCCCTCCTCTGCCTCCCTGTGTTGTTCTGATGTTCCTTACACCTGTTCATCATTCAGGCTTGAAAACGTCAAAGCAATTTACTGTGAATGAGCCAGTTCACACATCCTCTGTGAGTTTTCAGACCGCCAGCTAATCAGGACCACGGATCTCAATGTATAACTAGCTTTCTTGACGAATTTGCTAATCTGGACGGTAGCTCTCTCTCTCTATCTCTTTCTCTTTCTGTCTCTCTCTCTCTATCTCTCTTTCTGTCTCTCTCTCTCTATCTCTCTTTCTGTCTCTCTCTCTCAATTCAATTCAATTCAATTCAAGGGGCTTTATTGGCATGGGAAACATGTATTAACATTGCCAAAGCAAGTGAGGTAGACAATACACAAAAGTGAAACAAACAAAACGAATTAACAGTAAACATTACACATACAGAAGTTTCAAAACAATAAAGACATTACAAATGTTATATATTATATATATACAGTGTTGTAACAATGAACAAATGGTTAAAGCACACAAGTTAAAATAAGTAAGCATAAATATGTGTTGTATTTACAATGGTGTTTGTTTTTCACTGGTTGCCCTTTTCTGGTGGCAACAAGTCACAAATCTTGCTGCTGTGATGGCACACTGTGGAATTTCACCCAGTAGATATGGGAGTTTATCAAAATTGGATTTGTTTTCGAATTCTTTGTGGATCTGTGTGATCTGAGGGAAATATGTGTCTCTAATATGGTCATACATTGGGCAGGAGGTTAGGAAGTGTAGCTCGGTTTCCACCTCATTTTGTGGGCAATGTGCACATAGCCTGTCTTCTCTTGAGAGCCATGTCTGCCTACGGCGGCCTTTCTCAATAGCAAGGCTATGCTCACTGAGTCTGTACATAGTCAAAGCTTTCCTTAAGTTTGGGTCAGTCACAGTGGTCAGGTATTCTGCCACTGTGTACTCTCTGTTTAGGGCCAAATAGCATTCTAGTTTGCTCTGTTTTTTTGTTAATTCTTTCCAATGTGTCAAGTAATTATCTTTTTGTTTCTCTATCTCTATCTCTTTCTCTTTCTGTCTCTCTCTCTCTATCTCTTTCTCTTTCTCTTTCTGTCTCTTTCTCTTTCTCTTTCTGTCTCTCTCTCTATCTCTTTCTGTCTCTCTCTCTCTTTCTCTTTCTGTCTCTCTCTTTCTCTCTCTCTCTCTCTCTCTCTCTCTCTCTCTCTCTCTCTCTTTCTCTTTCTCTTTCTCTTTCTGTCTCTCTCTCTATCTCTTTCTCTTTCTCTTTCTGTCTCTTTCTCTTTCTCTTTCTGTCTCTCTCTTTCAATTCAATTCAATTCAATTCAATTGACTTTATTGACATGGCAAGTTCGTTATTACTTACATTGTCAAAGTATACATATCGAAAAATAAAAATAAAATATATATGTATATATATATTTATATATAAATAAATGGTGGGACCAACAGCAATAATAACAGTAGTAGTGGACATGGGATTACCATTAACAACAACTACAACAACAATATTAATCAGAACAACAATAAATTAAAGCAACAGTAGTAGACCAGTGTCAATATGACTTGAGAAGACATATGACCTGGTATGAAAGACAAAACAAAACTAAGCTAAATGGGAAATATTATCAACATTACTTTGCATTTTTCACTGGCTGTCCCTCAGGTTGTGGCAGGAGGACACATATTTGGCTGCCAAAACTGCACATTTTGTCTTTTCACCCAATAAATATTTGATTTTTTCTTCATCTTTTGCAGTTTCAAATTCTTTGTATTGAGTTATAATTTTGGGAAAGAAATATGCTCTTAGGTCTGAGTATTTGTCACAGTGTAGTAGGAAATGCACCTCTGTCTCTACCGCTCCTCTGGAGCAGAGTGAGCACAGCCTGTCCTCTCTGGGCAGCCAGGTTTGTCTGTGACGACCGGTCTCTATAGCCAGACGGTGCTCACTGAGTCTGTACCTAGTCAATGTTTTCCTCAGTTTTCTATCAGTCACAGTGGTCAGATAGTCTTTCTCTTTCTTTCTCTCTCTCTCTCTTTCTGTCTCTCTCTCTTTCTCTTTCTGTCTCTCTCTCTTTCTCTTTCTGTCTCTCTCTCTTTCTCTTTCTGTCTCTCTCTCTTTCTGTCTCTCTCTCTTTCTGTCTCTCTCTCTTTCTGTCTCTCTCTCTCTTTCTGTCTCTCTCTCTCTTTCTGTCTCTCTCTCTCTCTCTCTCTCTCTCTCTCTCTCTCTCTCTCTCTCTCTCTCTCTCTCTCTCTCTCTCTCTCTCTCTCTCTCTCTCTCTCTCTCTCTCTCTCTCTCTCTCTCTCTACCTCACCACAGAAGTTGATTTGGAAGTCGGAGGAGATCTTTGGTGAATTTAGTTAGATCATTTGTTTCGCAAGGTTATAGCCAATTTCTACACTTCCCAAGGCCACCTAAAGCGATAGTAAAAGTGACATGGCCAAGGTGTTCCCAGCCAACAGGAACTCCCTTTTCCTTCAGTTGAGCGTTTCATTATGTTTGAATCAGGCCGTGTCCCAAAATGGCACTCTATTCCATATCAAGTGCACTTCTTTTGAGCAGAGCCCCAAATGCACTCTGGTCCAAAAGTAGTGCACTGTAAAGGGAATAGGGTGCCATTTGTGACGTACGCTGAAAGTAAAGTGATGAGTCAGAATAACTCTTTAGCTTCCCTATTATTAATGGGTTAGTGTAATGTTCTGAATGTATAATTTATCATGCCAGTAAACAAAACAAAAACACAAATTTTCATCCGTCTAGTAAAACAACCGCTGTTCAACGAAACACTCCTTTTTTGTTGTCGTTGCTCTTTCCTCTATTTTTGGGGCTGACTGATTTAGTTTGGATGGTTTGCAGATGGTCGGGTTCCTCACAGTTAGAGAATCTAGCAGCAATCCCTTCTTGGTGGACTACATTTGTGATGCGGCTTCATGCAACTGTGTGTGTGTGTGAGAGATTGCATGTGTACGTGCGTATGTGTGAAACAGAGACAGAGAGAAAGAGAGATTGTGTGTCTCTTTCTGTCTCTTGTGTGTGTGCGTGTGTGTGTGTGTGTGTGTTTATTTCAGTAAATGTGTGTCCTGGTCTTCCGTACCTCTGACTCACAAGGAAACGTTGTTGGGAAAATTAGACTGTTAGTCAGGTCCTGTTCCTGTTGTTGTTAGATTACTTGTTAGATATTACTGCACTGTTGGAACTAGAAGCACAAGCATTTTGCTACACTCGCATTAACATCTGCTAACCATTTGTATGTGACCAATACAATTTGATTTGAAGAGGCGACTCCGGGACGCTGAGTTCCTCCGCATGTCTTGGGGATATGATATAAAATGCTAACCTCCCCTGTTATTGTAATGGTGAGAGGTTAGCATGTCTTGGGGGTATGATATAAAATGCTAACCTCCCCTGTTATTGTAATGGTGAGAGGATAGCATGTCTTGGGGGTATGATATAAAATGCTAACCTCCCCTGTTATTGTAATGGTGAGAAGTTAGCATGTCTTGGGGGTATGGTATAAAATGCTAACCTCCCCTGTTATTGTAATGGTGAGAGGTTAGCATGTCTTGGGGGTAAATGTATTGTTCTTGGGATTTTGGGCAATTTTAAATTGCGCAAATGTCCTTGTTTTTGAAAGAAAAGCAATTTTTTTGTCCATTAACAGAGATCCTCTGTCTAGAGTCTGTGTTCTTTTGCCCATCTTAATCTTGTATTTTTATTGGCCAGTCTGAGATATGGCTTTTTCTTTGCAACTCTGCCTAGAAGGCCAGCATCCCGGAGTTGTCTCGTCACTGTTGACATTGAGACTGGTGTTTTGCGGGTACTATTTAATGAAGCTGCCAGTTAAGGACTTGCGAGGCAACTGTTTCTCAAACTAGACATGTACTTGTCCTCTTTCTCAGTTGTGCACCGGGGCCTCCCACTCCTCTTTCTATTCTGGTTAGAGCCAGTTTGCGCTGTTCTATAAAGGGAGTAGGAGACAGAGTTGTATGATATCTTCAGTTTCTTGGCAATTTCTTGCATGGAATAACCTTCATTTCTCAGAATAAGAATAGACTGACGAGTTTCAGAAGAAAGTGCTTTGTTTCTGACCATTTTGAGCCTGTAATCTAACCCACAAATGCTGATGCTCCAGATACTCAACTAGTCTAAAGAAGGCCAGTTGTATTGCTTCTTTAATCAGTACAACAGTTTTTAGTTGTGCTAACATAATTCCAAAAGGGTTTTCTAATGATCAATTAGCCTTTTAAAGTGATAATCTTGGATTAGCTAACACAACGTGCCATTGGAACACAGGAGTGATGGTTGCTGATCATGGGCCTCTGTACGCATATGTAGATATTCCATAAAAAATCTGCCGTTTCCAGCTACAATAGTCATTTACAACATTAACAATGTCTACACTGTATTTCTGATAAATTGTATGTTATTTTAATGGACCAAAAATTGCTTTTCTTTCAAAAACAAGGATATTTCTAAGTGGCCCAAACATTTTTAACGGTAGCGTAGGTTAGGAACTTTTGTGAAAGAGCACAGTTTGAAAGATATGGCAAATAGAAATTAAACTGGATGAACATCAGAAATAGAGGTAAAAACAAACTAAATTAAATTAAATTAAAATTAAAATAAATAAAATTGTGAAATATATTGTGTCCATAAAATGTACATTAAAGTCAAAAGTTTACATATACCTTAGCCAAATACATTTAAACTCAGTTTTTTCACAATTCCCGACTTTTAATCCTCGTAAAAAATGCCCTGTTTTAGGTTAGTTAGGATCACCACTTAATTTTCAGAATGTGAAATGTCAGAATAATAGTAGAAAGAATGATTTATTTCAGCTTTTATTTCTTTCATCATATTCCCAGTGGGTCAGAAGTTGACATACACTCAATTAGTATTTGGTAGCATTGCCTTTAAATTGTTTAACTTGGGTCAAACGTTTTGGGTAGCCTTCCACAAGCTTCCCACAATAAGTTTGGCCCACTCCTCCTGACAGAGCTCGTGTAACATTGCATTGCTAATTCGAGTCAGGTTTTTAGTCCTCGTTGCTCACACACGCTTTTTTCAGGATGCCATCTATTTTGTGAAGTGCACCAGTCCCTCCTGCAGCAAAACACTCCCACAACATGATGCTGCCACCCCTGTGCTTCACAGTTGGGATGGTGTTTTTGTCTTGCAAGCCTCCCCCTTTTTCCTCCGAACATAACGATGGCCATTATGGCCAAACAGTTCTATTTATGTTTCATCAGACCAGAGCACATTTCTCCAAAAAGTACAATATTTGTCCCCATGTGCAGTTGCAAACCGTAGTCTGGCTTTTTTATGGCGGTTTTGGAGCAGTGGCTTCTTCTTTGCTGAGCTGCCTTTCAGGTTATGTCTATATAGCACTCATTTTACTGTGGATATAGATACTTTTGTACCTGTTTCCTCCAGCATCTTCAGAAGGTCCCTTGCTGTTGTTCTGGGATTGATTTGCACTTTTCACACCAAAGTACGTTCATCTCTAGGAGACAGAACACGTCTCCTTCCTGAGCGGTATGACGGCTGCATGGTTCCATTGCGTTTATACTTGCGTACTATTGTTTGTACAGATGAACGTGGTACCTTCAGGCGTTTGAAAATTGCTCCCAAGGATGATCCAGACTTGTGTCTACAATCTTTTTTTCTGAGGTCTTGGCTGATATCTTTTGATTTCCCCATGATGTCAAGCAAAGAGGCACTGAGTTTGAAGGTAGGCCTTGAAATACATCCACATGTACACCTCTAATTAACTCAAATGATGTCAATTAGCCTATCAGAAGCTTCTAAAGCAATTACATAATTTTCCGGAATTTTCCAAGCTGCTTAAAGGCACAGACAACCTAGTGTATATAAACTTCTGACCCACGGTGAAACCGTGAATTATAAGTGAAATAATCTGTCTGTAAACAATTGTTGGGAAAATTACTTGTGTAATGTGCAAGTAAATATCCTAACCGATTTGCCAAAAAGTTTGTTAATAAGAAATGTTTGGAGTGGTTGAAAAATATGTTTTAATGACTCCACTCTAAGTGTGTGTAACTTCTGACTTCAACTGTATACAGTATGAATACGCTGGAAATTCCAATTGGTGGGTTGGTGGGTAATAAAGAAAATGTTACAAAAAAACATATTTGTATTTATGTATTTATAGTCGTGGCTAAAAGTATTGAGAATGACACAAATATTAATTTTCACGAAGTCTGCTGCCTCAGTTTGTATGATGGCAATTTGCATATACTCCAGAATGTAATGAAGAGTGATCAGATGAATTGCAATTAATTGCAAAGTCCCTCTTTGCCATGCAAATGAACTGAATACCAAAAAATAACATTTCCACTGCATTTCAGCCCTACCACAAAAGGACCAGCTGACATCATGTCAGTGATTCTCTTGTTAACACAGGTGTGAGTGTTGACGAGGACAAGGCTGGAGATCACTCTGTCATGCTGATTGAGTTCGAATAACAGACTGGAAGCTTCAAAAGGAGGGCGGTGCTTGGAATCATTGTTCTTCCTCTGTCAACCATGGTTATCTGCAAGGAAACACGTGCCGTCATGATTGCTTTGCACAAAAAGGGCTACACAGGCAAGGATATTGCTGCCAGTAAGATTGCACCTAAATCAACCATTTAACGCATCATCGAGAACTTCAAGGAGAGCGGTTCAATTGTTGTGAAGAAGGCTTCAGGGCGCCCAAGAAAATCCAGCAAGTGCCAGGACCGTCTCCTAAAGTTGATTCAGCTGCGGGATCGGGGGCACCACCAGTACAGAGCTTGCTCAGGAATTGCAGCAGGCAGGTGTGAGTGCATCTGCACGCACAGTGAGGCAAATACTTTTGAAAGATGTCCTGGTGTCAAGAAGGGCAGCAAAGAAGTCACTTCTCTCCAGGAAAAACATCAGGGACAGACTGATATTCTGCAAAAGGTACAGGGACTGGACTGTTGAGGACTGGGGTAAAGTCATTTTCTCTGATGAATCCCCTTTCCGATTGATTGGGGCATCCGGAAAAAAGCTTGTCCGGAGAAGACAAGGTGAGCGCTACCATCAGTCCTGTGTCATGCCAACAGTAAAGCATCCTGAGCCCATTCATGTGTGGGGTTACTTCTCAGCCAAGGGAGGGGGCTCACTCACAATTTTGCCTAACACAGCCATGAATAAAGAATGGTACCAACACATCCTCCGAGAGCAACTTCTCCCAACCATCCAGGAACAGTTTGTTGACAAACAATGCATGATTCCATCATGATGGAGCACCTTGCCATAAGGCAAAAGTGATAACTAAGTGGCTCGGGGAACAAAACATCAATATTTTGGGTCTATGGCCAGGAAACTCCCCAGACCTTAATCCCATTGAGAACTTGTGGTCAATCCTCAAGAGGCGGGTGGACAAACAAAACCCCACAAATTCTGATATTCTCCAAGCATTTATTATGCAAGAATGGGCTGCCATCAGTCAGGATGTGGCCCAGAAATTAATTGACAGCATACCAGGGCGGATTGCAGAGGTCTTGAAAAAGAAGGTTCAACACTGCAAATATTGACTCTTTGCGTCAACTTCATGTAATTGTCAATAAAAGCCTTTGCCACGTATGAAATGCTTGTAATTTTACTTCAGTATTCCATAGTAACATCTGACAAAAATATCTAAAGACACTGAAGCAGCAGACATTGTGGAAATAACATTGTGTCATTCTCACCTTTTGGCCACGACTAGTTGAAGTCATTCTTAAATGGATTGTTGATCCTAACTGATCTAAAACAGGGAATTTTTACTACGATTAAATGTCAGGAATTGTGAAAAAAACTGAAGCCTACGGAACGTGACGTTCGTTATTCTATTGTTATTTTGTTTGGTGTTCGGATTGAATAAAGAAGCATGAGATTTCATCCTTCCGACGGGTGTGTTTGTGCTTATTTTACAGGATGTGTGTTTATGTGTGTGTGTGTGTGTGTGTGTGTGTGTGTGTGTGTGTGTGTGTGTGTGTGTGTGTGTGTGTGTGTGTGTGTGTGTGTGTGTGTGTGTGTGTGTGTGTGTGTGTGTGTGTGTGTGTGTGTGTGTGTATCCAAATATCTACCTGTCTGGGTACTTACCTGTGTGGTTTACCTTTGACAAGTTCCTGGCAGAGCTCTCTTTAGTCCTGGGCTTATATTCATGAAGCGTCTCAGAGTAGGAGTGCATACCTAAGATCAGTTTTACCTTAGAAAACGAATGAATTATCGTGAGGGAGAGACGGGCCCTGGTATGTTCCAGGCAGGACTCAGTCTGTTGAGTAGACAATCTAGAAAATGTCTTATCTGGCTACTTTAATGTCTGATTGGCAGCGGAGCAGTAAACCCTTTAATGTGTGTGTCAAGCTGTGAGCATCTCCCTCTTAAAGACCTCTCCGATGAGGATAGGCTACCAGTCCTGTTGGGGGAGGATGCAGAGAGCTGTGGGTTGGCAGCGCACTACATTGCTGCCTGCCATAAGTTGAGGGACAGTGTCTGACAGACCAATCAACCTGCACATGTCCTCTACTGTATGTTATTGTTATTTTTCAATGTATGGTTATTTTGACCCTTGGTTATTGTTGTTACTGTTGTACCGTTGACAATTTTGATTCTCATTTTTATTTTTATATTGTAAATATCCAAAATAAGCTTTGGCAATATGTACATTGTTACGTCATGCCAATAACGCAAATTGAATTGAATTGAATGGAGAGAGAGACAGATTGAAATTTTGAAATAGAGACAGACAGAGAGAGAGAGACAGAGAGAGACAGAGAGCAGGATTGAGAGAGAGAGAGAGAGAGACAGACAGACAGACAGACAGACAGACAGACAGACAGACAGACAGACAGACAAACAGACAGGCAGACAGACAGAGAGAGAGAGACAAACAGACAGACAGACAGACAAAGAGAGTGTGACGGAGACAGACAGAGAGACACAGAGAGACACAGAGAGGTCTTTGAAATCGAGCTCTTGATTAAGGGTTTCAAATTTGGGGAAATGACACTCTCTAATTGTTTTATATTTTTGACATTTTGTCAGGAAATGCAGCTCCGTCTCAGGTTCTGCTGTTGTGCAGTGGTTGCACAGCCTTTCCTCTACAGGGAGCCAGGTTTTCCTGTGTCTACCCTTCTCAATGGCAAGGCTCTGCTCACTGAGCCTGTACTCTGTCAAGGTTTTTCTAAGGTTTTGATCAGTAACCATGGTCAAATATTTAGCCACGGTGTACTGACGATTTAGGGCCAGATAGCACTGCATTTTGCTTTGTGTTTGTGCTTGTGTTTCCCAATAAGTAATGTAGTTTTGTTTTGACTGTGTGTTGAAATTTGGTTAATTCTGATTGATTGGATGTTCTGGTCCTGAGGCTTCAGTGTGTTAGTAGAACAGGTTTGTGAACTCAGCCCCAGGACCAGCTGGATGAGGGGACTCTTTTCTTTGCTCAGCTCTTGGTATTGCAGGGCTTGGTAGTGATATGAGAGGGGGTCACTGTATTTTAGATGTTTCCAAAACTTAATTGCTCTTTTTTGAGTTTTTATTATTAGTGGATATTTGCCTAATTCTGCCCTGCATGCATTGTTTGTAGTTTTCCTCTGGACATGTAAGAGAATCTTACAGAACTCTGCATGCAGGGTTTCAATGGGGTGTTTGTCCCATTTGATGAAATCTTGTTTTGCAAGTGGACCCCACACCTCGCTGCCATAAAGTGCAATTGGTTCAATGACATATACAATTAGTTTTAGCCAAATTTTTATTGGTATTTTAATTTTAATTAGTTTTTTAATGGCGTAGAATGCCCTGCGTGCTTTCTCTCTCAGTTCATTCACTGCCTCATTAAGGTGTCCAGTTGAGCTTAATTTTAAACCTAAGTAATTGTAGTGTGTACAGTACTCTATATATTTTGTACCAATTGAGAACTTTGGTCTAATTCCCTGAGATCTGGATCTTCTCTGGAAAATCATTATTTTAGTCTTTTTGGGGTTTACTGCCAGGGCCCAGGTCTGGCAGTACTGCTCTAGCAGGTCCAGGCTCTGCTGTAGGCCATGTGCTGTGGGTTACAGCAGGCGTGGGTCATCTACGAAGAGTTGGCATTTTACCTCTGAATTCTGGAGACTAACACCAGGGAAAAGATGACTGCTATGGTGTGTGGTCATCCGCACCCACTCCCAAATTGGCTGCATTTTCCCCCCTTGCATTACTTGACATAGATGGCCATTTCTAGAATAATGGCCATTTCGTTAATGTAAATATTGAAGAGTGCTGGGCTCAGATTGCAACTCTGGCAAAGGCCCCACCCCTGGTTAAAGAATTATGTTATTTTCTTGCCAATTTTAATGCTGTACGTATTGCCAGTATACATTGATTTAATTTTGTCATATATTTAAACCCCTACACCACTTTCAATAACTTTGTAGAACAGTCCTGTATGCCAAATATAATCAAATGCTTTTTGGTATTATTTTGGTGGACATGTTTATCTATCAGGGTGTAAATATGATCAGTCGTACAATGTTTTGGTATAAATCCAATGTGGCTTTTACTCAAGACATTGTGCTTATTAAGGAAGTTTAGAACTCTTACATTTATAATACTACAGAAAACCTTCCCCAGGTTACTGTTCACACAAATGCCTCTGTAATTGTTAGGGTCAAATTTGTCTCCATTCTTAAAGATTGGGGTTATGAGTCCTTGATTCCAGATGTCAGGGAAATAACCTACACCCAGGATCAAATTAAACAGTTTTAAAATAGCCTATTGTACTTTTTAACTAGTGAGTTTGAGCATCTCATTTAGGATGCCATCAGGTCCGCATGCCTTTTTAAAATTTGAGGGCCTGAAGTTTGTTATAGAGCTCCTGGTCAGTAATTGGGGAGTCCAGTGGTTTTTGATTGTCCTTTATAGTTTTTTCTAATACATTCAACTTCACATGAATTTGGCGTTGTTCTGTGTTTGTGTCAATTAGAAAGATGTTGTAGAGTGTTTTAAAATGGGTTGTCCATATGTTACCATTTTGTATCACTAATTCCTCTTGTTTAGATTTTTTTCGTTTCTTCCAATTTTGCCAGAAGTTGTTTGTGTTTATGGACTCCTCAATTAGTGTCAGCTGCTTGCTGTTGTGCCCTGCTTTTTTGTTTCTGAGTGTTACGTTTATAGAGTTTTAAAGTCTCAAAGTAATGAAAGCGTAATTTACCATTATTTGGATCTCTGTGCTTTTGGTTGGATAGTGTTTTAAGTTTTTTCATTATAAAAAAAAATTCTCTCTCAATCTCTCTCTTTCTGTCTATCACTCTCTCTTGATTTTTGTCTCTGTCCGTCCGTCCGTCCCTCTCCCTCTCCCTCTCTCTCTCTCTCTCTCTCTCTCTCTCTCTCTCTCTCTCTCTCTCTCTCTCTCTCTCTCTCTCTCTCTCTCTCCCTCTCTCTCTCTCTCTCTCTCTCTCTCTCTCTCTCTCTCTCTCTCTCTCTCTCTCTCTCTCTATGTTTTCCCCACCACTGACTCTTCCAGGAATATATTGTTCCTCAGATGAACCCACCATATCCCTCGAGGGGAACAAGAAGACTGAACAACAAACTACCGAGGTAGTATATTTCAGAATATTTTCCATATGCTCTCCTATTTAGTCCATGTTGCCCACCCATCCCATGTAAATGGCAGCCTAACTACTTGCTATTTCTGTCAATTTGGACTTTTCCCTCTGTTTCACACAACACATGATGCAACACGTCCCAATCATTAGAGGACCTCACTAACACCTCACCCCCTCACCTCCCTCATCCCCCTCCCTTCGAACCTGCCTCATCTCTTCTGAGCTCCGTGAAAACTCTATCTGAGTGACAGTGACCATGGCGACCGCCCGGTTCTCCGTGGCTCCCCCGGTCCTTCCTCTGTGCAGCGTTTGGTTGCAGTTTAAAGTGTTGGAGAGTAATTGGGTCTCGTGAGAGGAGGGGAGAGGAGAGAGGTGGTTTTGGTGGTTGGTGAGCTATGCTTGAGTGATGAATAACCATGCCTGAGACCTGAAGATTCCTAGTCTTTAGCTCAGTTGGCTAACGCAGTCTTGAGGCACACGGGAAGACCGGGGTTTGAACCCTGGCTGGTCAAACATAACTGCGGTTCAGCGCTGTTAGCCATCATTGTCTCTCTCATATTCCAAATAAGTGTTTGATTAAGCACTATTTTTATCATCAAGTCTCCTTCATATTCAAAGTAAGCCTTCCATGTCAACAGCCAGTCATTTCTGTAGAGCCAGCAGTGTTACTGTACTGTACACCTGATACAACTTAACTTGACTTGTAGATGGTCCAAGTGGATCATACTTCCCTGAATCCTGGCCAATAAACAGTGCTGTAACTGAGTAGCATATGCCTAGCAGTGTGTGCGTGTATAGAGAGACACTGTCAGTTGTGGCGTCACTACCAACATCACCATCAACATCACTACCAACAGCACTACCAACATCACTATCAACATCACTACCAACAGCACTACCAACATCACTATCAACATCACTATCAACATCACTACCAACAGCACTACCAACATCACTATCAACATCACTACCAACATCACTACCAACATCACCATCAACATCACTATCAACAGCACTACCAACATCACTATCAACATCACTACCAACATCACTACCCACATCACTACCAACATCACTACCCACATCACTACCAACATCACTACCAACATCACCATCACTATCAACATCACTACCAACATCACTACCAACATCACCATCAACATCACTACCAACATCACTACCCACATCACTACCCACATCACTACCCACATCACTACCCACATCACTACCAACATCACTATCAACATCACTATCAACATCACTACCCACATCACTACCAACATCACTATCAACATCACTACCAACATCACTACCCACATCATTACCAACATCACTATCAACATCACTACCAACATCACTACATCACTATCAACATCATTACCAACATCACTACCAACATCACTACCAACATCACTACCAACATCACTATCAACATCACTATCAACATCACTACATCACTATCAACATCATTACCAACATCACTACCAACATCACTATCAACATCACTATCAACATCACTACCCACATCAATACCAACATCACTATCAACATCACTACCAACATCACTACAAACATCACTACCAACATCATGAACAGTGTCAGAGCGTGCCAAGAGTGTGTCAGGTGTCTAGGTGGCACAAAGGGCCAGCCAGGTGTGTGCTTGTGTGTATGTGTGTGACATCGTCCTCTGCCACCAGAGACTAGAGGGTGATGCCACTTGGCAATGCCATCTGACAGAGCAAGAAGCACTCAGGGAAGATTGTTGTGCGTTCCACATGTTATAGGTCGGCTTCTTTGGCACCCAGGTGAGTGTTACAGTCAACTTTATAAAATGTGTGCCTGACAAAGTCCTTATCCAAGGGTGTTTTTGTCATCAGTAAAGGGTTATTATTCCTTCTGGGGATGTGAATTACCATAATACCTCTTTAAACATCCACATACCTAAGGCCATGGGTGGGATACAATGGTGTGAAATGGGATCCTTTGGAGGGACAGAGATCTAGCTAGTCTGCAGAGTAATAACACTCTGGAGTGTGCCAGGCAGAGGGATTAAGTTGTTTTCAAGCAAGGGGTTTATCAGGCAGCAGACAAAGAGGAGGATGAGAGCAGGAGGAGGGAAACCGACAGGGTGGAGGAATGAATGAGGGATGAAGAGAGGGAGAAGGAGAGAGGAGGAGACCAGAGAGGAGGAGGGAAAACAACAGGAGAGAGGGATGAAGAGAGGGAGGAGAAAGGAGGAGAGGAGAGAGGAAAGGAGACAGGGGGAGAGGGGAGAGAGGAGGAGGAGAGGAGAGAGGAGGAAAGGAGGAAGAGAGGGAGGAGAGAGGAGACAGGAGGAGAGGAGACAGGAGGAGAGAGGAGAGAGGGGGAGTGGTGGAGAGGAGGAGAGAGGAGGAGAGGAGGAGAGGAAAGAGGAGGAGGAGAAGAGAGGGGAGAGGGATGAAAGGAGGGAGAGGAGAGGGGAGAGGGGGAGAAGAGAGGAGAGGAGGAGAGGAGGAGGAGAGGGGAGATGAGGAGAGGAGGACGGAGAGGGTAGAGAAGGAGAGAGAAAAGGGAGGAAAAGAGGTGGAGGAGGAGAGAGGAGAGGGGAGAGGAGAGGGAGGAAAAGAGGAGGAGAGGATAGAGGAGAGCTGGCCCATGCAGCCAGAAGTAGACAAAGATAGCCACCCACAAAGATCTGCGTTGTAGTTCAAGCATGTGTGTGTGTGTGTGTGTGTGTGTGTGTGTGTGTGTGTGTGTGTGTGTGTGTGTGTGTTTGTTTGTTTGTGATGTAGCCTACCTCTGTAACTATGTGTGTGTCCGGACATGTGTGTGTCCATGTATGTGTAAACATATATGTGTGTGTCTGTATGTGTCTGCAAGTATATGTGTGTGAGTTTATTTACACTAGGTAATCTGAGTCAGTGAGTGTTGAATTATTTAAGGTGCTTTGCCTGAACCTGAATACCTGCAGCACCATGTTGTTTTTCCATAACTACTGCCCCCTACTACTCCTATGTTATTATACCTACCTACTGCCCTCTACCACTCCCCTGTTATTATACCTACCTACTGCCCTCTACCACTCCCCTGTTATTATACCTACCTACTGTCCTCTACCACTCCCCTGTTAATATACCTACCTACTGCCCTCTACCACTCCCCTGTTATTATACCTACCTACTGCCCTCTACCACTCCCCTGCTATTATACCTACCTACTGCCCTCTACCAATCCCCTGTTATTATACCTACCTACTGCCCTCTACTACTCCCCTGGTATGATACCTACCTACTGCCCTCTACCACTCCCCTGTTATTATACCTACCTACTGCCCTCTACTACTCCCCTGCTATTATACCTACCTACTGCCATCTACCACTCCCCTGTTATTATACCTACCTACTGCCCTCTACTACTCCCCTGCTATTATACCTACCTACTGCCCTCTACCACTCCCCTGTTATTATACCTACCTACTGCCCTCTACTACTCCCCTGGTATGATACCTACCTACTGCCCTCTACTACTCCCCTGCTATTATACCTACCTACTGCCCTCTACTACTCCCCTGCTATTATACATACCTACTGCCCTCTACCAATCCCCTGTTATTATACCTACCTACTGTCCTCTACCACTCCCCTGTTAATATACCTACCTACTGCCCTCTACCACTCCCCTGCTATTATACATACCTACTGCCCTCTACCACTCCCCTGTTATTATACCTACCTACTGCCCACTACTACTCCCCTGCTATTATACATACCTACTGCCCTCTACCAATCCCCTGTTATTATACCTACCTACTGTCCTCTACCACTCCCCTGTTAATATACCTACCTACTGCCCTCTACCACTCCCCTGTTATTATACCTACTGCCCTCTACTACTCCCCTGCTATTAAACATACCTACTGCCCTCTACCAATCCCCTGTTATTATACCTACCTACTGTCCTCTACCACTCCCCTGTTAATATACCTACCTACTGCCCTCTACCACTCCCCTGTTATTATACCTACCTACTGACCTCTACCACTCCCCTGTTATTATACCTACCTACTGCCCTCTACCACTCCCCTGTTATTATACCTACGTACTGCCCTCTACCACTCCCCTGCTATTATACCTACCTACTGCCCTCTACTACTCCCCTGCTATTATACCTACCTACTGCCCTCTACTACTCCCATGTTATTATACCTACCTACTGCCCTCTACCACTCCCCTGTTATTATACCTACCTACTGCCCTCTACTACTCCCTGCTATTATACCTACCTACTGCCCTCTACTACTCCCCTGTTATTATACCTACCTACTGCCCTCTACTACTCCCCTGTTATTTAACCTACCTACTGCCCTCTACTACTCCCCTGTCATTATACCTACCTACTGCCCTCTACTACTCCCCTGTTATTATACCTACCTACTGCCCTCTACCACTCCGTTGTTATTATACCCACCTACTGCCCTCTACTACTCCCCTGGTATGATACCTACCTACTGCCCTCTACTACTCCCCTGTTATTATACCTACCTACTGCCCTCTACTACTCCCCTGTTATTATACCTACCTACTGCCCTCTACTACTCCCCTGCTATTATACCTACCTACTGCCCTCTACTACTCCCCTGTTATTATACCTACCTACTGCCCTCTACTACTCCCCTGTTATTTAACCTACCTACTGCCCTCTACCACTCCCCTGTTATTATACCTACCTACTGCCCTCTACTACTCCCCTGTTATTATACCTACCTACTGCCCTCTACCACTCCGTTGTTATTATACCCACCTACTGCCCTCTACTACTCCCCTGTTATTATACCTACCTACTGCCCTCTACTACTCCCCTGTTATTTAACCTACCTACTGCCCTCTACCACTCCCCTGTTATTATACATACCTACTGCCCTCTACCACCCCCCTGTTATTATACCTACCTACTGCCCTCTACCACTCCGTTGTTATTATACCTACCTACTGCCCTCTACTACTCCCCTGCTATTATACATACCTACTGCCCTCTACTACTCCCCTGTTATTATACCTACCTACTGCCCTCTACTACTCCCCTGTTATTATACCTACCTACTGCGCTCTACCACTCCCCTGTTAGTATACCTACCTACTGCCCTCTACTACTCCCCTGTATTATACCTACCTACTGCCCTCTACAACTCCCCTGTTATTATACCTACCTACTGCCCTCTCCCACTCCCCTGCTATTCTACCTACCTACTGCCCTCTACTACTCCCCTGTTAGTATACCTACCTACTGCCATCTACTACTCCCCTGCTATTATACCTACCTACTGCCCTCTACCACTCCCCTGTTATTATACCTACCTACTGCCCTCTACCACTCCCCTGCTATTATACCTACCTACTGCCCTCTACCAATCCCCTGTTATTATACCTACCTACTGCCCTCTACTACTCCCCTGGTATGATACCTACCTACTGCCCTCTACCACTCCCCTGTTATTATACCTACCTACTGCCCTCTACTACTCCCCTGCTATTATACCTACCTGCTGCCCTCTACCACTCCCCTGTTATTATACCTACCTACTGCCCTCTACTACTCCCCTGCTATTATACCTACCTACTGCCCTCTACCACTCCCCTGTTATTATACCTACCTACTGCCCTCTACTACTCCCCTGGTATGATACCTACCTACTGCCCTCTACTACTCCCCTGCTATTATACTTACCTACTGCCCTCTACTACTCCCCTGTTATTATACCTACCTACTGCCCTCTACTACTCCCCTGTTATTTAACCTACCTACTGCCCTCTACCACTCCCCTGTTATTATACCTACCTACTGCCCTCTACTACTCCCCTGTTATTATACCTACCTACTGCCCTCTACCACTCCGTTGTTATTATACCCACCTACTGCCCTCTACTACTCCCCTGTTATTATACCTACCTACTGCCCTCTACTACTCCCCTGTTATTTAACCTACCTACTGCCCTCTACCACTCCCCTGTTATTATACATACCTACTGCCCTCTACCACCCCCCTGTTATTATACCTACCTACTGCCCTCTACCACTCCGTTGTTATTATACCTACCTACTGCCCTCTACTACTCCCCTGCTATTATACATACCTACTGCCCTCTACTACTCCCCTGTTATTATACCTACCTACTGCCCTCTACTACTCCCCTGTTATTATACCTACCTACTGCGCTCTACCACTCCCCTGTTAGTATACCTACCTACTGCCCTCTACTACTCCCCTGTATTATACCTACCTACTGCCCTCTACAACTCCCCTGTTATTATACCTACCTACTGCCCTCTCCCACTCCCCTGCTATTCTACCTACCTACTGCCCTCTACTACTCCCCTGTTAGTATACCTACCTACTGCCATCTACTACTCCCCTGCTATTATACCTACCTACTGCCCTCTACCACTCCCCTGTTATTATACCTACCTACTGCCCTCTACCACTCCCCTGCTATTATACCTACCTACTGCCCTCTACCAATCCCCTGTTATTATACCTACCTACTGCCCTCTACTACTCCCCTGGTATGATACCTACCTACTGCCCTCTACCACTCCCCTGTTATTATACCTACCTACTGCCCTCTACTACTCCCCTGCTATTATACCTACCTGCTGCCCTCTACCACTCCCCTGTTATTATACCTACCTACTGCCCTCTACTACTCCCCTGCTATTATACCTACCTACTGCCCTCTACCACTCCCCTGTTATTATACCTACCTACTGCCCTCTACTACTCCCCTGGTATGATACCTACCTACTGCCCTCTACTACTCCCCTGCTATTATACCTACCTACTGCCCTCTACTACTCCCCTGCTATTATACATACCTACTGCCCTCTACCAATCCCCTGTTATTATACCTACCTACTGTCCTCTACCACTCCCCTGTTAATATACCTACCTACTGCCCTCTACCACTCCCCTGCTATTATACATACCTACTGCCCTCTACCACTCCCCTGTTATTATACCTACCTACTGCCCACTACTACTCCCCTGCTATTATACATACCTACTGCCCTCTACCAATCCCCTGTTATTATACCTACCTACTGTCCTCTACCACTCCCCTGTTAATATACCTACCTACTGCCCTCTACCACTCCCCTGTTATTATACCTACTGCCCTCTACTACTCCCTTGCTATTATACATACCTACTGCCCTCTACCAATCCCCTGTTATTATACCTACCTACTGTCCTCTACCACTCCCCTGTTAATATACCTACCTACTGCCCTCTACCACTCCCCTGTTATTATACCTACCTACTGCCCTCTACCACTCCCCTGTTATTATACCTACCTACTGCCCTCTACCACTCCCCTGTTATTATACCTACCTACTGCCCTCTACCACTCCCCTGCTATTATACCTACCTACTGCCCTCTACTACTCCCCTGCTATTATACCTACCTACTGCCCTCTACTACTCCCCTGTTATTATACCTACCTACTGCCCTCTACCACTCCCCTGTTATTATACCTACCTACTGCCCTCTACTACTCCCTGCTATTATACCTACCTACTGCCCTCTACTACTCCCCTGTTATTATACCTACCTACTGCCCTCTACTACTCCCCTGTTATTTAACCTACCTACTGCCCTCTACCACTCCCCTGTCATTATACCTACCTACTGCCCTCTACTACTCCCCTGTTATTATACCTACCTACTGCCCTCTACCACTCCGTTGTTATTATACCCACCTACTGCCCTCTACTACTCCCCTGTTATTATACCTACCTACTGCCCTCTACTACTCCCCTGTTATTATACCTACCTACTGCCCTCTACTACTCCCCTGCTATTATACCTACCTACTGCCCTCTACTACTCCCCTGCTATTATACCTACCTACTGCCCTCTACTACTCCCCTGTTATTATACCTACCTACTGCCCTCTACTACTCCCCTGTTATTATACCTACCTACTGCCCTCTACTACTCCCCTGTTATTATACCTACCTACTGCCCTCTACTACTCCCCTGCTATTATACCTACCTACTGCCCTCTACTACTCCCCTGTTATTATACCTACCTACTGCCCTCTACTACTCCCCTGTTATTTAACCTACCTACTGCCCTCTACTACTCCCCTGTTATTATACCTACCTACTGCCCTCTACTACTCCCCTGTTATTATACATACCTACTGCCATCTACCACTCCGTTGTTATTATACCCACCTACTGCCCTCTACTACTCCCCTGTTATTATACCTACCTACTGCCCTCTACTACTCCCCTGTTATTTAACCTACCTACTGCCGTCTACCACTCCCCTATTATTATACATACCTACTGCCCTCTACCACTCCCCTGTTATTATACCTACCTACTGCCCTCTACCACTCCGTTGTTATTATACCTACCTACTGCCCTCTACTACTCCCCTGCTATTATACATACCTACTGCCCTCTACTACTCCCCTGTTATTATACCTACCTACTGCCCTCTACTACTCCCCTGTTATTATACCTACCTACTGCCCTCTACCACTCCCCTGTTAGTATACCTACCTACTGCCCTCTACCACTCCCCTGTTATTATACCTACCTACTGCCCTCTACTACTCCCCTGTTATTATACCTACCTACTGCCCTCTACCACTCCCCTGCTATTCTACCTACCTACTGCCCTCTACTACTCCCCTGTTAGTATACCTACCTACTGCCATCTACTACTCCCCTGCTATTATACCTACCTACTGCCCTCTACCACTCCCCTGCTATTCTACCTACCTACTGCCCTCTACCACTCCCCTGCTATTATACCTACCTACTGCCCTCTACCACTCCCCTGCTATTCTACCTACCTACTGCCCTCTACTACTCCCCTGTTATTATACCTACCTACTGCCCTCTACCACTCCGTTGTTATTATAACTACCTACTGCCCTCTACTACTCCCCTGTTATTATACCTACCTACTGCCTTCTACCACTCCCCTGCTATTATACCTACCTACTGCCCTCTACTACTCCCCTGTTAGTATACCCACCTACTGCCCTCTACTACTCCCCTGTTATTATACCTACCTACTGCCCTCTACTACTCCCCTGTTAGTATACCCACCTACTGCCCTCTACTACTCCCCTGCTATTATACCTACCTACTGCCCTCTACTACTCCCCTGTTATCACACCTACCTACTGCCCTCTACTACTCCCCTGTTATTATACCTACCTACTGCCCTCTACTGCTCCCTGCTATTATACCTACCTACTGCCCTCTACTACTCCCCTGTTATTATACCTACCTACTGCCCTCTACTACTCCGTTGTTATTATACCTACCTACTGCCCTCTACTACTCCCCTGCTATTATACCTACCTACTGCCCTCTACTACTCCCCTGTTATTATACCTACCTACTGCCCTCTACTACTTCGTTGTTATTATACCTACCTACTGCCCTCTACCACTCCGTTGTTATTATACCTACCTACTGCCCTCTACGCCTCCGTTGTTATTATACCCACCTACTGCCCTCTACTACTCCCCTGTTATTATACCTACCTACTGCCCTCTACTACTCCCCTGTTAGTATACCTACCTACTGCCCTCTACTACTCCCCTGTTATCACACCTACCTACTGCCCTCTACTACTCCCCTGTTATTATACCTACCTACTGCCCTCTACTGCTCCCTGCTATTATACCTACCTACTGCCCTCTACTACTCCCCTGTTATTATACCTACCTACTGCCCTCTACTACTCCGTTGTTATTATACCTACCTACTGCCCTCTAATGCTCCCCTGCTATTATACCTACCTACTGCCCTCTACTACTCCCCTGTTATTATACCTACCTACTGCCCTCTACTACTTCGTTGTTATTATACCTACCTACTGCCCTCTACCACTCCGTTGTTATTATACCTACCTACTGCCCTCTACCACTCCGTTGTTATTATACCCACCTACTGCCCTCTACTACTCCCCTGTTATTATACCTACCTACTGCCCTCTACTACTCCCCTGCTATTATACCTACCTACTGCCCTCTACCACTCCCCTGCTATTATACCGACCTACTGCCCTCTACCACTCCCCTGTTATTATACCTACTGCCCTCTACTACTCCCCTGTTATTATACCTACCTACTGCCCTCTACTACTCCCCTGCTATTATACCTACCTACTGCCCTCTACTACTCCCCTGTTATTATACATACCTACTGCCCTCTACCACTCCGTTGTTATTATACCTACCTACTGCCCTCTACTACTCCCCTGCTATTATACCTACTGCCCTCTATTACTCCCCTGCTATTATACCTACCTACTGCCCTCTACTACTCCCCTGCTATTATACCTACTGCCCTCTACTACTCCCCTGCTATTATACCTACCTACTGCCCTCTACCACTCCCCTGCTATTATACATAACTACTGCCCTCTACTACTCCCCTGCTATTATACCTACCTACTGACCTCTACCACTCCCCTGTTATTATCCCTACCTACTACCCTCTACTACTCCCCTGCTATTATACCTACCTCTGCCCTCTACTACTCCCCTGTTATTATACATACCTACTGCCCTCTACCACTCCGTTGTTATTATACATACCTACTGCCCTCTACTACTCCCCTGCTATTATACCTACCTACTGCCCTCTACCACTCCCCTGCTATTATACCTACTGCCCTCTACCACTCCGTTGTTATTATACATACCTACTGCCCTCTACTACTCCGCTGGTATTATACCTACCTACTGCCCTGTTATTATACCTACCTACTGCCCTCTACTACTCCCCTGTTAGTATACCCACCTACTGCCCTCTACTACTCCCCTGCTATTATACCTACCTACTGCCCTCTACTACTCCCCTGTTATCACACCTACCTACTGCCCTCTACTACTCCCCTGTTATTATACCTACCAACTGCCCTCTACTGCTCCCTGCTATTATACCTACCTACTGCCCTCTACTACTCCCCTGTTATTATACCTACCTACTGCCCTCTACTACTCCGTTGTTATTATACCTACCTACTGCCCTCTACTACTCCCCTGCTATTAAACATATCTACTGCCCTCTACTACTCCCCTGTTATTATACCTACCTACTGCCCTCTACCACTCCGTTGTTATTATACCTACCTACTGCCCTCTACCACTCCGTTGTTATTATACCTACCTACTGCCCTCTACCACTCCGTTGTTTTTATACCCACCTACTGCCCTCTACTACTCCCCTGTTATTATACCTACCTACTGCCCTCTACCATTCCCCTGCTATTATACCTACCTATTGCCCTCTACCACTCCCCTGTTATTATACCTACTGCCCTCTACTACTCCCCTGTTATTATACCTACCTACTGCCCTATACTACTCCCCTGCTATTATACCTACCTACTGCCCTCTACTACTCCCCTGTTATTATACATACCTACTGCCCTCTACCACTCCGTTGTTATTATACCTACCTACTGCCCTCTACTACTCCCCTGCTATTATACCTACTGCTCTCTACTACTCCCCTGCCATTATACCTACCTACTGCCCTCTACTACTCCCCTGCTATTATACCTACTGCCCTCTACTACTCCCCTGCTATTATACCTACCTACTGCCCTCTACCACTCCCCTGCTATTATACATACCTACTGCCCTCTACTACTCCCCTGCTATTATACCTACCTACTGCCCTCTACCACTCCCCTGTTATTATACCTACCTACTGCACTCTACTACTCCCCTGCTATTATACCTACCTACTGCCCTCTACTACTCCCCTGTTATTATACATACCTACTGCCCTCTACTACTCCCCTGCTTTTATACCTACCTACTGCCCTCTACTACTCCCCTGCTATTATACCTACCTACTGCCCTCTACTACTCCCCTGTTATTATACCTACCTACTGCCCTCTACCACTCCGTTGTTATTATACTGTCACAAGCCGGCTCATAGCCTGTGACAAAAATGAGGGGACACGAACAACAGGTATAGGCCAATTTAAAAGTGTTCTTTATTATAAACAAAACTATTACCTTAAAACTAAGAAAAAGGAATGAGGTGTGGAAGTATTATAATGTAAGGTGTATGTAAAGTGCATGGGTGCGTGAATAAGTGTGTGTGAACATGACTGAGTGAAAACTATGCAAAACTTCAAAGGAACAAACAAATCATGAGCATACCTGGAGGAGCAGAGAGAGAGAGAGAGCAAAAGATTAGTGACAGCTTTATACCCTGAGCCCAGGTGGCTCCAATCACTAACGACCCTCCTCTGCCTGCAGGAGGAACCGCCCCCTGCACTGCAGAGGAGGAGCCGTGACACCCCCCTCCTTAAAATGAGGGTCCCACCCTCAACCCAACTTCCTCCAACATATTCAAAATAATTCAAATTTCCCAAAAAACAAATAAACAACAAAAATACCAATCCCGGCTCCTAGCAGTATCTCCGTGTCCCCCAGTTGACTGTCCGTCCCTCAAACTCGGCAGCCCTGGTACCTGGGGAGCAATTTAAGAGGAAAGAGGCACAGACAGCCCGTAGGGGTCAGCAGAGAAAAGCTACAAGCTAGGTTAAAGGAGCACGGGACAGAGCATCAGCAATGATATTATCCTTACCCTTAATGTGCCTAATATCAAGGTTGAATGGTTGCAAGAACAAAGCCCAACGCATCAGGCGCTGGTTGGGGTTTTGCAGGGACCTCAGAAAAACCAGTGGGTTGTGGTCAGTGAACACAGTTAAAGGGGTCAAACCAGAACCAACATAGACCTCGAAGTGCTGTAAAGCCCAAATGAGACCTAAAGCCTCCTTTTCAATTACAGAATAGTTTTTCTGATACTTATTAAATTTCCGGGAGAAGAAACTGACTGGACACTCAACCTTGTTGTCATTCTCCTGGAGAAGCACAGCCCCAGCACCGATTTGACTGGCGTCTACCTGCAATTTGAAAGGTTTCCCAAAATTTGGTGCTGCCAACACAGGTGCCAAACACAAAAGAGTCTTAACTGCATCAAATGCCTCTTGACACTGGGTGGACCAGAAACTCAGCCTTGGCCTTCAACAGATTGGTCAGTGGGGACACTACTACCGAAAAGTTTACAAAAAGCACGGTAGTACCCCGCCATTCCCAGGAAGCGCATCAGTTCTTTCTTTGTAGAGGGCTGTGGGAACTGCTTCACAGCCTGAACCTTGGCTTCTACGGGACAGACAAATCCCTGACCAACAACCTTGCCTAGGTATGTGACTGTAGCTTTGGCAAACTCACATTTTGCCAAATCTATACCTGTGTCCAACATAGACTGCATCTCTGTTTCCAGTTTTAGTTTCTTCTCCTCAGATACACGATAAAATCTGTGTTTGATAGGCTTAGCATCTCCGATGTCTATATCATGTTCAATTAAGTGGGTTTGTGATGGAGTGTCAGAAAACAAAACAGGGTAGTTTCTAATAAGAGCTACCAATTCATCACGTTTCTCAGAGTCTAAATGATCTACCAAAACCCCAAGGTTTTGCAAAGTCTGAGAGTTTTTCAACCGACCTTGTAAGACCTGGTTTGGCTTACTTGTACACTGACACGTATCACAAGTTTTAATAAACTGAGATACATCCCGCTTTAAACGTGGCCAGAAAAAATAACGAAGTATGCGATCATAAGTTTTACGAACACCCATATGACCTGCCACGTCACCATGTGAAGTTTGCAACACTTTATTTCGCAAAGTAGTAGGTACAACTATTTGAAAGACTGGTTCTCCTAAACCCTGATCATAGTGTGGAACCCATTTCCTGACCAACAGCCCATCAAGAAGAAAATAACACTGAGCACTATTCCTCACCACTGAATCAGGAACCACTTTATCAAACAGATCAGCCAAAGTAGTATCAGCCTTTTGCTCAGCCATCAATGAATCTCTAGAACTAGTCAACTGTTCTGTCTGGAGTTTGACTGGCAACTCAAGACTTTCTGGCTTACTCTCAATCTCCTTACGAGAGGCTGCGCGGGTAACCGCACAAACTGGAAATACCTCAGGAGACACACAGTTCTGATCCGGAGATTCCCTTGCAGGGGACACTGAAGGTTGCTTCTTATAGATGTTTAGTTTACCATCTGCCCACACCTTACTACCTGCCAAGTCATTCCCCAAAATCATGTGTACTCCCTCTACTGGCAACTGAGGTCTAACCCCAACATCTACATCACCCTCTACCAGACCACATTTTAGGGTAACTCCATGTAAAGGACAAGAGAATGGAACTAAACCCATACCACATACCATTACACAACGGCCAGTATCAGACTCTTTAGAGAACGGCAAAACAGATTCCAGAATAAAAGAATCTAAAGCTCCAGTGTCTCTTAGGATCTTGATTTTAACATTCTGGTTGCCATCTCCCAGGGACACTACACCATCTAAAATAAAGGCTGAAAAATCACAGCGGGAAAACTGAGAATCAAACTCAACTAGTGGCTGAAACAGCTCACCCTGGTGGTCAGAGGCTGTAACAGGACTTGCCATCACAACAGGTTTAACTTGAACTGACTGTTTTGATTTAAGCAGAGGACAATTTTTCTTCCAATGTCCTTCAACTAAGCAGTAGCGACAGGCATTAGCATTAACCGGTGTTTTAAGTCCTCCAGACCCAAACTTCTGCTGAGGCCTTTTGAAAAAATCTCCAAAAAAAGGTGACCTCCTATTCCTAGGAGTAAAGTTATTTTTATGGTACATGTCACTGTTTGACTCAAAATGGCTTTTATGTGTTAGCCTGTACTCATCTGCAAGGATGGCTGCATCACTTGGAGACTTAACTTTACGTTCATTCATGTATGTAGCAACCTGGTCAGACACAGAATTTTTGAACTGTTCTAACACAATCAAATTAGACAGACCCTCAAAAGTACTAACTTCAGAAGCTGTACACCAACGATTAAATGCAGAAGTCAAATCACAAACAAACTCAGAATAGGTTTGTGAATCTAACTTTTTCCTGTAACGAAAACGTTGACGATATGCCTCTGGCACAAGCTCGTAGACCTTCAGAACTGCTGATTTAACTTTAGCATAAACTTTACTGTCAGCTACACTCAGTGCTGCAAAAGCCTCACGTGCTTTACCTGTAAGTACACATTGCAACAACATAGTCATGTCCAAATCTGACCAAGCTCTAGCTTCCGCAATACGCTCAAATAAAGTAAAGTATGTGTCTGGATCTGACTCATCAAATTTAGGCAACAAACGAAGATTCTGTGAAACATCAAACTGGGGTAGTCTTTCCGGTCTATTAGCATTTCTCAATCGCTCTCTCTCTAATTGCATTTGCAACAGTTCCCTCTGCTGCTCAAAAGTTAATGAAGGGCTAGACTGAAAACTTGCACCCTCACTACTAGCAGACTGACCGCCAAAAACACCCATTTCCCTAAGACCCTGCTTTAAGCTAGTTTTAACAGTCTCTTTAATTTTTTTATCAACAATCTCAATCTGATAATGTTCAGCAATTTCAATTAACTGCTCCTTAGTACACAACTCTAAGGCTACCTCTGAAGGAGCTTGAACAAAACTACACAAAATGGAAGACATTTTCCTCAACCAATACAACTATTACAAATGCTCAAAAAAACACAACTCACCTGCTGTCAATCTGGGTTCAAGGACAGGAGCCACACCCCACTATCCTCCAAAAACTACTAACTAACTGGCCCTGGTCTTCGTGCAGTCACATGTGGTGGGGTTTTATGCACACAAAACCAGTGGAGTGGAAAAGACAACCAGAAACTGGCAGCCCTCCCATAACCACGGAGGTGCTCCCGAGCCGATGTAGGGGAAAAGGGAAAGGGATGCTCTACCCACGTTCACTGCCACCTAAAACAAAAACACCACAAGCCTCCTATGGACACTTGCTGATATGCCTGAACAGGAGAAGACTCCCACCTGAACAAAACCCAGAAAAACACAGAGTGAATTGCTTAGCTACCAAGCTAACTGAACCAAAAGAACACATGGCTCTCAACTCTCTTAAACAAAAATTGGCCCAACCAAAATATCCACTCAAACAAAAAAAAAATTGTCAATCTGAACTAAACTAACCCAAGTTAACTACTATCCCGGACGAGCCCCCACTTGTCACAAGCCGGCTCATAGCCTGTGACAAAAATGAGGGGACACGAACAACAGGTATAGGCCAATTTAAAAGTGTTCTTTATTATAAACAAAACTATTAACTTAAAACTAAGAAAAAGGAATGAGGTGTGGAAGTATTATAATGTAAGGTGTATGTAAAGTGCATGGGTGCGTGAATAAGTGTGTGTGAACATGACTGAGTGAAAACTATGCAAAACTTCAAAGGAACAAACAAATCATGAGCATACCTGGAGGAGCAGAGAGAGAGAGAGAGCAAAAGATTAGTGACAGCTTTATACCCTGAGCCCAGGTGGCTCCAATCACTAACGACCCTCCTCTGCCTGCAGGAGGAACCGCCCCCTGCACTGCAGAGGAGGAGCCGTGACATACCTACCTACTGCCCTCTACCACTCCGTTGTTATTATACCTACCTACTGCCCTCTACTACTCCCCTGTTAGTATACCCACCTTCTGCCCTCTACTGCTCCCTGCTATTATACCTACCTACTGCCCTCTACTACTCCCCTGTTATTATACCTACCTACTGCCCTCTACTACTCCGTTGTTATTATACCTACCTACTGCCCTCTACTACTCCCCTGTTATTATACCTATCTACTGCCCTCTACCACTCCGTTGTTATTATACGTACCTACTGCCCTCTACCACTCTGTTGTTATTATACCCACCTACTGCCCTCTACTACACCCCTGCTATTATACCTACCTACTGCCCTCTACCACTCCCCTGTTATTATACCTACTGCCCTCTACTACTCCCCTGTTATTATACCTACCTACTGCCCTCTACTACTCCCCTGCTATTATACCTACCTACTGCCCTCTACTACTCCCCTGTTATTATACCTACCTACTGCCCTCTACTACTCCCCTGCTATTATACCTACCTACTGCCCTCTACTACTCCCCTGCTATTATACCTACCTACTGCCCTCTACTACTCCCCTGTTATTATACCTACCTACTGCCCTCTACCACTCCGTTGTTATTATACCTACCTACTGCCCTCTACTACTCCCCTGCTATTATACCTACTGCCCTCTACTACTCCCCTGCTATTAAACCTACCTACTGCCCTCTACTACTCCCCTGCTATTATACCTACTGCCCTCTACTACTCCCCTGCTATTATACCTACCTACTGCCCTCTACTACTCCCCTGTTAGTATACCCACCTTCTGCCCTCTACTGCTCCCTGCTATTATACCTACCTACTGCCCTCTACTACTCCGTTGTTATTATACCTACCTACTGCCCTCTACTACTCCCCTGTTATTATACCTATCTGCTGCCCTCTACCACTCCGTTGTTATTATACCTACCTACTGCCCTCTACCACTCTGTTGTTATTATACCCACCTACTGCCCTCTACTACTCCCCTGCTATTATACCTACCTACTGCCCTCTACCACTCCCCTGTTATTATACCTACTGCCCTCTACTACTCCCCTGTTATTATACCTACCTACTGCCCTCTACTACTCCCCTGCTATTATACCTACCTACTGCCCTCTACTACTCCCCTGTTATTATACCTACCTACTGCCCTCTACTACTCCCCTGCTATTATACCTACCTACTGCCCTCTACTACTCCCCTGCTATTATACCTACCTACTGCCCTCTACTACTCCCCTGTTATTATACCTACCTACTGCCCTCTACCACTCCGTTGTTATTATACCTACCTACTGCCCTCTACTACTCCCCTGCTATTATATCTACTGCCCTCTACTACTCCCCTGCTATTAAACCTACCTACTGCCCTCTACTACTCCCCTGCTATTATACCTACTGCCCTCTACTACTCCCCTGCTATTATACCTACTGCCCTCTACTACTCCCCTGCTATTATACCTACCTACTGCCCTCTACTACTCCCCTGTTATTATACATACCTACTGCCCTCTACTACTCCCCTGCTATTATACCTACCTACTGCCCTCTACCACTGCCCTGCTATTATACCTACTGCCCTCTACCACTCCCCTGCTATTATACATACCTACTGCCCTCTACTACTCCCCTGCTATTATACCTACCTACTGCCCTCTACCACTCCCCTGTTATTATACCTACCTACTGCCCTCTACCACTGCCCTGCTATTATACCTACTGCCCTCTACCACTCCCCTGCTATTATACATACCTACTGCCCTCTACTACTCCCCTGCTATTATACCTACCTACTGCCCTCTACCACTCCCCTGTTATTATACCTACCTACTGCCCTCTACTACTCCCCTGCTATTATACCTACCTACTGCCCTCTACTACTCCCCTGTTATTATACATACCTACTGCCCTCTACCACTCCGTTGTTATTATACATACCTACTGCCCTCTACTACTCCCCTGCTATTATACCTACCTACTGCCCTCTACCACTCCCCTGCTATTATACCTACTGCCCTCTACCACTCCCCTGCTATTATACATACCTACTGCCCTCTACTACTCCCCTGCTATTATACATACCTACTGCCCTCTACTACTCCCCTGCTATTATACCTACCTACTGCCCTCTACCACTCCCCTGCTATTATACCTACTGCCCTCTACCACTCACCTGCTATTATACATACCTACTGCCCTCTACTACTCCCCTGTTATTATACCTACCTACTGCCCTCTACTACTCCCCTGTTATTATACCTACCTACTGCCCTCTACCACTCCGTTGTTATTATACCCACCTACTGCCCTCTACTACTCCCCTGTTATTATACCTACCTACTGCCCTCTACTACTCCCCTGCTATTATACATACCTACTGCCCTCTACCACTCCCCTGTTATTATACCTACCTACTGCCCTCTACCAATCCCCTGTTATTATACCTACCTACTGCCCTCTACCACTCCCCTGTTATTATACATACCTACTGCCCTCTACCAATCCCCTGCTATTATACCTACCTACTGCCCTCTACCACTCCGTTTTTATTATACCCACCTACTGCCCTCTACTACTCCCCTGTTATTATACCTACCTACTGCCCTCTACCACTCCCCTGTTATTATACCTACCTACTGCCCTCTACCACTCCCCTCCTATTATACCTACCTACTGCCCTCTACTACTCCCCTGTTATTGCACCATAGAGGACAAAAGACGAGTAGAGCGGGGGAGAACAGGGGATGAAAACAGAGAGTAGAGGGAGATGGATGAGTACACTCTTAGAAAAGAAGTGTAATTTAAACGGGTTCTTCAGCTTTCCCCATAGGATAACCTTTTGATGAACTATGTTTTGTTCCAGGGAGAACCCCATTGGGTTCCATTTAGATGTGGGTACCATGAAGAACCCTTTCCACAGAGGGTTCTACATTGAACCAAAAAGGGAACCCTTTTCTCTAAGTGTGTACAACAGAGGTGAAAATTAAGAGAGTCAGGGAGACAGAAGATGAGGATACCAGGGAAGAGGAGATGAGGAGACTAGGAGACCAGGGAAGAGGAGATGAGGAGATTAGGAGACCAGGGAAGAGGAGATGAGGAGATTAGGAGACCAGGGGAGAGGAGATGAGGAGACTAGGAGACCAGGGGAGAGGAGATTAGGAGACCAGGGGAGAGGAGATGAGGAGATTAGGAGACCAGGGGAGAGGAGATGAGGAGATTAGGAGACCAGGGGAGAGGAGATGAGGAGATTAGGAGACCAGGGGAGAGGAGATGAGGAGATTAGGAGACCAGGGGAGAGGAGATGAGGAGACTAGGAGACCAGGGAAGAGGAGATGAGGAGATTAGGAGACCAGGGGAGAGGAGATGAGGAGATTAGGAGACCAGGGAAGAGGAGATGAGGAGATTAGGAGACCAGGGGAGAGGAGATGAGGAGACTAGGAGACCAGGGGAGAGGAGATTAGGAGACCAGGGGAGAGGAGATGAGGAGATTAGGAGACCAGGGGAGAGGAGATGAGGAGATTAGGAGACCAGGGGAGAGGAGATGAGGAGATTAGGAGACCAGGGGAGAGGAGATGAGGAGATTAGGAGACCAGGGGAGAGGAGATGAGGAGACTAGGAGACCAGGGGAGAGGAGATGAGGAGATGAGGAGACCAGGGGAGAGGAGATGAGGAGATTAGGAGACCAGGGGAGAGGAGATGAGGAGACCAGGGGAGAGGAGATGAGGATACCAGGGAAGAGGAGATGAGGAGATTAGGAGACCAGGGAAGAGGAGATGAGGAGATTAGGAGACCAGGGGAGAGGAGATGAGGAGACTAGAAGACCAGGGGATAGGAGATGAGGAGACCAGGGGAGAGGAGATGAGGAGATTAGGAGACCAGGGGAGAGGAGATGAGGAGACCAGGGGAGAGGAGATGAGGAGACCAGGGAAGAGGAGATGAGGAGATTAGGAGACCAGGGGAGAGGAGATGAGGAGATTAGGAGACCAGGGGAGAGGAGATGAGGAGATTAGGAGACCAGGGGAGAGGAGATGAGGAGACTAGGAGACCAGGGGAGAGGAGATGAGGAGATGAGGAGACCAGGGGAGAGGAGATGAGGAGATTAGGAGACCAGGGGAGAGGAGATGAGGAGACCAGGGGAGAGGAGATGAGGAGACCAGGGAAGAGGAGATGAGGAGATTAGGAGACCAGGGGAGAGGAGATGAGGAGATTAGGAGACCAGGGGAGAGGAGATGAGGAGATTAGGAGACCAGGGGAGAGGAGATGAGGAGACTAGGAGACCAGGGGAGAGGAGATGAGGAGATGAGGAGACCAGGGAAGAGGAGATGAGGAGATGAGGAGACCAGGGAAGAGGAGATGAGGAGATGAGGAGACCAGGGGAGAGGAGATGAGGAGATGAGGAGATGAGGAGACCAGGGGAGAGGAGATGAGGAGATGGGGAGATGAGGATACCAGGGAAGAGGAGATGAGGAGATGAGAAGATGAGGAGACCAGGGGAGAGGAGATGAGGAGATTAGTGGACAAGGGGAGAGGCGATGAGCAGATTAGGAGACAACTCAGACCAGCTTTAATAGGACACCCTTCTCTTTGTGATTTGTTGACACAAATAATAAATAATAAATATGGTAATCATCATTCTTAGGTCTCACAGACGCCACAACTCTTGTAATGTTTGCTGTATCTCTCACAGACACCATGATTTAAGGGCTGTTCATTTAGATTTATTGAGATTCCGTAGATTGATACAAAAAGAGAGTAGGGAAGATAACCATTCCACAACTTCACCACTGACTTGAATATTTTCCAATTTGTCAGTTTATTGTGACTGCATCACGTGTTTTGTTATGTACAATAAGACAAATATCCTTCATAGCTCATTCAGACTTGATGGCTAGAACCAGCACAATGTGTACAGTATGTCCTCCTCTTCTTCTTCTTCCTCTATCTCCTCCTCTTCCTCCTCCCCTCTCTCCTCTATCTCCTCCTTCTCTATCTCCTCCTTCTCTATTTCTTCCTCCTCCTGTATCTCTTCCTCCTCCTCCTCTCTCTTCCTCTTCTATCTCCTCCTCTATCTCATCCTCCTCCTCTATCTCTTCCTCCTGTATCTCTTCCTCCTCCTCCCTCTCTTCCTCTTCTATCTCCTCCTCCTCTATCTCTTCTTCCTCCTCTTCCTCTCATTCTCTATCTCTTCCTCCTCCTCTATCCTCTATCTCCTCTCTTCTCTATCTCATCCTCCTCTTCTATCTCTTCTTCCCTCCTCTATCTCTTCCTCCTCTATCTCCTCATCTATCTCCTCCTCCTCCCCTATCTCCTCCCCCTCCTCCTCCTCTATCGCTTCCTCTTCCTATATCTCTTCCTTCTCCTCCTCAATCTCCTCCTCATCCTCTATCTCCTCCTCCTCCTCCTCCTATCTATTCCTCTTCCTCTATCTCTTCCTCCTCTATCTCCTCCTTCTCTATCTCATCCTCCTCTTCTATTTCGTCTTCCTCCTCTATCTCCTCCTCCTTATATATATCTTCCTCCCCCTCCTCCTCCTCTATCTCTTCCTCTTCCTCTATCTCCCCCTCCTCCTCCTCTATCTCCTCCTCTTCCTCTATCTCCCCCTCCTCCTCCTCTATCTCTTCCTCTTCCTCTATCTCCCCCTCCTCCTCCTCTATCTCTTCCTCTTCCTCTATCTCCCCCTCCTCCTCCTCTATCTCTTCCTCTTCCTCTATCTCTTCCTTCTCCTCCTCTATCTCCTCCTCCTCAATCTCATCCTCTATCTCTTCCTCTTCCTCATTCTCTATCTCTTCCTCCTCCTCCTCCTCCTCCTCCTCCTCCTCCTCCTCCTCCTCCTCCTCCTCCTCCTCCTCCTCCTCCTCTATCTCTTCCTCTTCCTCTATCTCTTCCTTCTCCTCCTCTATCTCCTCCTTCTCAATCTCCTCCTCCTCCTCTATTACATTTACATTACATTTAAGTCATTTAGCAGACGCTATTATCCAGAGCGACTTACAAATTGGTGCATTCACCTTATGACATCCAGTGGAACAGCCACTTTACAATAGTGCATATAAATCTTTTAAGGGGGGGGGGGGCAGAAGGATTGCTTTATCCTATCCTAGGTATTCCTTGAAGAGGTGGGGTTTCAGGTGTCTCCGGAAGGTGGTGATTGACTCCGCTGTCCTGGCGTCGTGAGGGAGTTTGTTCCACCATTGGGGTGCCAGAGCAGCGAACAGTTATGACTGGGCTGAGCGGGAACTGTACTTCCTCAGTGGTAGGGAGGCGAGCAGGCCAGAGGTGGATGAACGCAGTGCCCTTGTTTGGGTGTAGGGCCTGATCAGAGCCTGAAGGTACTGAGGTGCCGTTCCCCTCACAGCTCCGTAGGCAAGCACCATGGTCTTGTAGCGGATGCGAGCTTCAACTGGAAGCCAGTGGAGAGAGCGGAAGAGCGGGGTGACGTGAGAGAACTTGGGAAGGTTGAACACCAGACGGGCTGCGGCGTTCTGGATGAGTTGTAGGGGTTTAATGGCACAGGCAGGGAGCCCAGCCAACAGCGAGTTGCAGTAATCCAGACGGGAGATGACAAGTGCCTGGATTAGGACCTGCGCCGCTTCCTGTGTGAGGCAGGGTCGTACTCTGCGGATGTTGTAGAGCATGAACCTACAGGAACGGGCCACCGCCTTGATGTTAGTTGAGAACGACAGGGTGTTGTCCAGGATCACGCCAAGGTTCTTAGCGCTCTGGGAGGAGGACACAATGGAGTTGTCAACCGTGATGGCGAGATCATGGAACGGGCAGTCCTTCCCCGGGAGGAAGAGCAGCTCCGTCTTGCCGAGGTTCAGCTTGAGGTGGTGATCCGTCATCCACACTGATATGTCTGCCAGACATGCAGAGATGCGATTCGCCACCTGGTCATCAGAAGGGGGAAAGGAGAAGATTAATTGTGTGTCGTCTGCATAGCAATGATAGGAGAGACCATGTGAGGTTATGACAGAGCCAAGTGACTTGGTGTATAGCGAGAATAGGAGAGGGCCTAGAACAGAGCCCTGGGGGACACCAGTGGTGAGAGCGCGTGGTGAGGAGACAGATTCTCGCCACGCCACCTGGTAGGAGCGACCTGTCAGGTAGGACGCAATCCAAGCGTGGGCCGCGCCGGAGATGCCCAACTCGGAGAGGGTGGAGAGGAGGATCTGATGGTTCACAGTATCGAAGGCAGCCGATAGGTCTAGAAGGATGAGAGCAGAGGAGAGAGAGTTAGCTTTAGCAGTGCGGAGCTCCTCCGTGATACAGAGAAGAGCAGTCTCAGTTGAGTGACTAGTCTTGAAACCTGACTGATTTGGATCAAGAAGGTCATTCTGAGAGAGATAGCAGGAGAGCTGGCCAAGGACGGCACGTTCAAGAGTTTTGGAGAGAAAAGAAAGAAGGGATACTGGTCTGTAGTTGTTGACATCGGAGGGATCGAGTGTAGGTTTTTTCAGAAGGGGTGCAACTCTCGCTCTCTTGAAGACGGAAGGGACGTAGCCAGCGGTCAAGGGTGAGTTGATGAGCGAGGTGAGGTAAGGGAGAAGGTCTCCGGAAATGGTCTGGAGAAGAGAGGAGGGGATAGGGTCAAGCGGGCAGGTTGTTGGGCGGCCGGCCGTCACAAGACGCGAGATTTCATCTGGAGAGAGAGGGGAGAAAGAGGTCAGAGCACAGGGTAGGGCAGTGTGAGCAGAACCAGCGGTGTCGTTTGACTTAGCAAACGAGGATCGGATGTCGTCGACCTTCTTTTCGAAATGGTTGACGAAGTCGTCTGCAGAGAGGGAGGAGGGGGGGGGAGGGGGAGGAGGATTCAGGAGGGAGGAGAAGGTGGCAAAGAGCTTCCTAGGGTTAGAGGCAGATGCTTGGAATTTAGAGTGGTAGAAAGTGGCTTTAGCAGCAGAGACAGAAGAGGAAAATGTAGAGAGGAGGGAGTGAAAGGATGCCAGGTCCGCAGGGAGGCGAGTTTTCCTCTATTTCTGCTCGGCTGCCCGGAGCCCTGTTCTGTGAGTCGTCGAGCCACGGAGCGGGAGGGGAGGACCGAGCCGGCCTGCAGGAGATAGGTTGGAGAAGGTTTGAGCAGAGGGAAGAGATGATAGGATGGAAGAGGAGAGAGTAGCGGGGGAGAGAGAGCGAAGGTTGGGATGGCGCGATACCATCCGAGTAGGGGCAGTGTGGGAAGTGTTGGATGAGAGCGAGAGGGAAAAGGATACAAGGTAGTGGTCGGAGACTTGGAGGGGAGTTGCAATGAGGTTAGTGGAAGAACAGCATCTAGTAAAGATGAGGTCAAGCGTATTGCCTGCCTTGTGAGTAGGGGGGGAAGGTGAGAGGGTGAGGTCAAAAGAGGAGAGGAGTGGAAAGAAGGAGGCAGAGAGGAATGAGTCAAAGGTAGACGTGGGGAGGTTAAAGTCACCCAGAACTGTGAGAGGTGAGCCGTCCTCAGGAAAGGAGCTTATCAAGGCATCAAGCTCATTGATGAACTCTCCGAGGGAACCTGCTGGGCGATAAATGATAAGGATGTTAAGCTTGAAAGGGCTGGTAACTGTGACAGCATGGAATTCAAAGGAGGCGATAGACAGATGGGTAAGGGGAGAAAGAGAGAATGACCACTTGGGAGAGATGAGGATCCCGGTGCCACCACCCCGCTGACCAGAAGCTCTCGGGGTGTGCGAGAACACGTGGGCAGACGAAGAGAGAGCAGTAGGAGTAGCAGTGTTATCTGTGGTGAGCCATGTTTCCGTCAGTGCCAAGAAGTCGAGGGACTGGAGGGAAGCATAGGCTGAGATGATCTCTGCCTTGTTGGCCGCAGATCGGCAGTTCCAGAGGCTACCGGAGACCTGGAACTCCACGTGGGTCGTGCGGGCTGGGACCACCAGGTTAGGGTGGCCGCGGCCACGCGGTGTGAAGCGTTTGTATGGTCTGTGCAGAGAGGAGAGAACAGGGATAGACAGACACATAGTTGACAGGCTACAGAAGAGGCTACGCTAATGCAAAGGAGATTAGAATGACAAGTGGACTACACGTCTTGAATGTTCAGAAAGTTAAGCTTACGTTGCAAAAAAAATAAAATAAAAGATCTTGTTGACTAAAATGATATAGTACTGCTGGCTGGTGAAGTAGGCTGGCTAGCAGTGGCTGCGTTGTTGAAAGTGAAGCTGGCTAGGTAACCTCGACAATTTCTCTAAATTTCTCTAAACTACACAATTATCTTGGATACAAGGACAGCAAAGACAACTAGCTAACACTACGCTAATCAAGTCGTTGCGTTGTAATGTAAGTTTCTACAGTGCTGCTATTCGGTAGAAGTTGGCTAGCCAGCAGTGTTAGCTAGCAGTGTTGGCTAGGTAGGAGGACGGCAGCGCGGCAGGCGAAAATAGCTGGCTAGCTAACCGATAATTACTCAAAACTACACAATTATCTTAGATACAAAGATAGCAAAGACAACTATGTAGCTAGCCAACACTACACCAATCAAGTCGTTCCGTTGTAATGTAATCGTTTCTACAGTGCTGCTAATCGGTGGCTAGCTGGCTAGCTAGCAGGGTTGACTACGTTACGTTACGTTAGGACGAGAATACCTGGCCAGCGAACCTCAGCGAACCTCAATAACTACACAATTATCTTCGATACAAAGACGGCTATGTAGCTAGCTAAGTAGCTAGCTAAGATCAAACAAATCAAAGATAGCAAAGACAACTGTGTAGCCAGCTAACACTACACTAATCAAGTCGTTCCGTTGTAATGCACTCGTAATGCACAATTTGTATCTCTTCCTCTTCCTCATTCTCTATCTCTTCCTCTTCCTCATTCTCTATCTCTTCCTCCTCCTCCTCCTCATTCTCTATCTCTTCCTCTTCCTCATTCTCTATCTCCTCCTCCTCCTCCTCCTCCTCCTCCTCCTCCTCCTCTATCTCTTCCTCTTCCTCTATCTCTTCCTTCTCCTCCTCTATCTCCTCCTTCTCAATCTCCTCCTCCTCCTCTATCTCTTCCTCTTCCTCATTCTCATTCTCTATATCTTCCTCCTCCTCCTCCTCATTCTCTATCTCTTCCTCTTCCTCTATCTCTTCCTTCTCCTCCTCTATCTCCTCCTTCTCAATCTCATCCTCTATCTCTTCCTCTTCCTCATTCTCTATCTCTTCCTCCTCCTCCTCCTCCTCCTCCTCCTCCTCCTCCTCCTCCTCCTCCTCCTCCTCCTCCTCCTCCTCCTCCTCATTCTCTATCTCTTCCTCTTCCTCTATCTCTTCCTTCTCCTCCTTCTCCTCCTCTATCTCCTCCTTCTCAATCTCCTCCTCCTCCTCTATCTCTTCCTCTTCCTCATTCTCTATATCTTCCTCCTCCTCCTCTCTCTTCCTCCTCTATCTCTTCCTCTTCCTCATTCTCTATATCTTCCTCCTCCTCCTCTCTCTTCCTCCTCTATCTCTTCCTCTTCCTCCTCCATCTCTTCATCCTCCTCTATCTCTTCCTCTTCCTCCTCCTCCTCCTCCTCCTCCTCCTCCACCACCATCATCATTCTCCAATAAACCCATCCTATTCTCCATATGTTTTGTTAATCTTTTCAATTCAGCATGTATTTTTTGTGTCAAGGACACTAGGTAATTGGCCCAGCAATGACCCATCACAGTCCATCCAGACTCTCCTGGTCTCCAAGGTTACGTACCATATGACACCCTATTCCCTATATAGTGCACTACTATAGACCAGAGCCCTATTCCCTATATAGTGCACTACTTTAGACCAGAGCCCTATCACCTATATAGTGCACTACTATAGACCAGAGCCTTATTCCCTATATAGTGCACAACTACAGACCAGAGCCCTATTCCCTATGTAGTGCACTACCCTACGGACCCTGGTATAGGGAACAGGGTGCCATTTGGGACCCAGATCAAGTCTTTCAGGTCCCTATGGTTCTCTACCAGCTGTGTCCATTTCCTTCAGCTCAATTTGTAAGGGGAAGCAAATTGGAGGGCATTTGACATACACAAAATACACACACACACACACACACACACACACACACACACACACACACACACACACACACACACACACACACACACACACACACACACACACACACACACACACACACACACACACACACACACACACCATGATTTGACCATCTGGTTGTTTGCCTTTTTCCTGCTCAGTCAAAGGCCCCAATTACATTAAGGACATCATCACTGGGCCATGAGACACCCGACAACCATCCACCTCTTATCCCAATGCACCATGGGGGCTGCTCCTTGTGTGTGTGGTGCTGAGAGATAGTGTAGCTCTGAAAGCAGAGATGTGTCCTGTGTTGCATCCATGAAAGGCCTCCTGACAGGGAGCTGGCTGTCTCTATCAGCCTCCCACTGGCAGGAGATTACCCGGTTCAACAGGGAGCTGGCTGTCTCTAGCAGCCTCCCACTGGCAGGAGATTACCCGGTTCAACAGGGAGCTGGCTGTCTCTATCAGCCTCCCACTGGCAGGAGATTACCCGGTTCAACAGGGAGCTGGCTGTCTCTATCAGCCTCCCACTGGCAGGAGATTACCCGGTTCAACAGGGAGCTGGCTGTCTCTAGCAGCCTCCCACTGGCAGGAGATTACCCGGTTCAACAGGGAGATGGCTGTCTCTATCAGCCTCCCACTGGCAGGAGATTACCCGGTTCAACAGGGAGATGGCTGTCTCTATCAGCCTCCCACTGGCAGGAGATTACCCGGTTCAACAGGGAGATGGCTGTCTCTAGCAGCCTCCCACTGGCAGGAGATGACCTGGTTCAACAGGGAGCTGGCTGTCTCAATCAGCCTCCCACTGGCAGGAGATTACCCGGTTCAACAGGGAGCTGGCTGTCTCTAGCAGCCTCCCACTGGCAGGAGATTACCCGGTTCAACAGGGAGCTGGCTGTCTCTAGCAGCCTCCCACTGGCAGGAGATTACCCGGTTCAACAGGGAGCTGGCCCAGATCTCCATCAGATCGTTATATGGCCCAGAGCTCCATCAGAACGTTATAAGGCCCAGAGCTCCATCAGAACGTTATATGGCCCATACCTTCATACAGAACCTTATATGGCCCAGACCTCCATACAGAACGTTATATGGCCCAGATCTCCATACAGACCGTTATATGGCCCAGACCTCCATCAGATCGTTATATGGCCCAGATCTCCATACAGACCGTTATATGGCCCAGACCTTCATACAGAACGTTATATGGCCCAGATCTCCATACAGAACGTTATATGGCCCAGACCTCCATACAGAACGTTATATGGCCCAGATCTCCATACAGACCGTTATATGGCCCAGACCTCCATCAGATCGTTATATGGCCCAGACCTCCATACAGAATGTTATATGGCCCAGATCTCCATACAGACCGTTATATGGCCCAGACCTCCATCAGATCGTTATATGGCCCAGATCTCCATACAGACCGTTATATGGCCCAGACCTTCATCAGATCGTTATATGGCCCAGACCTCCATCAGAACGTTATATGGCCCAGACCTTCATCAGATCGTTATATGGCCCAGACCTCCATCAGAACGTTATATGGCCCAGACCTCCATCAGAACGCTATATGGCCCAGATCTCCATACAGACCGTTATATGGCCCAGACCTCCATCAGAACCTTATATGGCCCAGACCTCCATCAGAACCTTATATGGCCCAGACCTCCATACAGAACCTTATATGGCCCAGACGTCCATCAGACTGCTTTAGGATCACAAGTCATAGAATGTCATGTTTGTTGGTTTAACTTGCATCATTTTTCCAATCCAGGTCGTACAATAACGAAGAAGTACTTAAAATACTACATTTTGACTTAAAAACACAACTCTTCACAGCTACTACTCTTTCTCTTCACAGCTACTATGTGGTATATAATAAAAAATAATGAAAATAATAATAAACCACAACATTAGGTGGGAAAAAAGGCTGCCTAAGTATGATTCCCAATCAGAGACAACGATAGACAGCTGTCCCCGATTGAGAACCATACCCGGACAAAACATAGAAAAACAGAAACATAGAAAACAAAACATAGAGTGCCCACCCCAAATCACACAATGACCAAACCAAAATAGAGACATAAAAAGGCTCTCTAAGGTCAGGGAGTGACATCTATTTTCAGTTACAAACATTTTTTTTTTTTTTTTGAACTATTTTCATAGTTTGCATAGTTCCTTACTAACGATGATTCATTTTTGTCCCATTTAAGAGCAGCCCATGAATCTGCATCTGAAAGAAAAAGTGTAAAATATTGAATGGTTTGGGCGAGAGACAAACGGTTCCTCCCAGCACACCTGACAGTTCCACCCAGCACACCTGACAGTTCCTCCCAGCACACCTGACAGTTCCTCCCAACACACCTGACGGTTCCTCCCAGCACACCTGACAGTTCCTCCCAACACACCTGACGGTTCCTCCCAACACACCTGACAGTTCCTCCCAGCACACCTGACAGTTCCTTCCAACACACCTGACGGTTCCTCCCAGCACACCTGACAGTTCCTCCCAGCACACCTGACAGTTCCTTCCAACACACCTGACAGTTCCTCCCAGCACACCTGACAGTTCCTCCCAGCACACCTGACAGTTCCTTCCAATACACCTGACGGTTCCTCCCAGCACACCTGACAGTTCCTTCCAACACACCTGACGGTTCCTCCCAGCACACCTGACAGTTCCTTCCAACACACCTGACGGTTCCTCCCAGCACACCTGACAGTTCCTTCCAACACACCTGACGGTTCCTCCCAACACACCTGACGGTTCCTCCCAGCACACCTGACAGTTCCTTCCAGCACACCTGACAGTTCCTTCCAGCACACTTGACAGTTCCTCCCAGCACACCTGACAGTTCCTCCCAGTACTCCTGACAGTTCCTCCACAGCACACCTGACAGTTCCTCCCAGCACACCTGACAGTTCCTTCCAACACACCTGACGGTTCCTCCCAGCACACCTGACAGTTCCTCCACAGCACACCTGACGGTTCCTCCCAGTACACCTGACGGTTCCTCCCAGCACACCTGACAGTTCCTTCCAGCACACCTGACAGTTCCTTCCAGCACACTTGACAGTTCCTCCCAGCACACCTGACAGTTCCTCCCAGTACTCCTGACAGTTCCTCCACAGCACACCTGACAGTTCCTCCCAGCACACCTGACAGTTCCTCCCAGTACACCTGACGGTTCCTCCCAGTACACCTGACAGTTCCTCCCAGCACACCTGACAGTTCCTTCCAACACACCTGACGGTTCCTCCACAGCACACCTGACAGTTCCTTCCAGCACACCTGACGGTTCCTCCCAGTACACCTGACAGTTCCTCCACAGCACACCTGACAGTTCCTTCCCGGACACCTGACAGTTCCTCCCAGCACACCTGACAGTTCCTCCCAGCACACCTGACAGTTCCTCCCAGCACACCTGACAGTTCCTTACAACACACCTGACAGTTCCTTCCAGCACACCTGACAGTTCCTCCCAGTACACCTGACAGTTCCTTCCAGCACACCTGACGGTTCCTCCCAGTACACCTGACAGTTCCTTACAACACACCTGACAGTTCCTTCCAGCACACCTGACAGTTCCTTCCAGCACACCTGACAGTTCCTTCCAGCACACTTGACAGTTCCTCCCAGCACACCTGACAGATCCTTCCAGCACACCTGACAGTTCCTCCCAGCACACCTGAAAGTTCCTTCCAACACACCTGACAGTTCCTTCCAGCACACCTGACAGTTCCTCCACAGCACACCTGACAGTTCCTCCCAGCACACCTGACAGTTCCTCCCAGCACACCTGACGGTTCCTCCCAGCACACCTGAAAGTTCCTCCCAGCACACCTGACGGTTCCTCCCAGCACACCTGACAGTTCCTCCCAGCACACCTGACGGTTCCTCCCAGCACACCTGACGGTTCCTCCACAGCACACCTGACAGTTCCTTCCAGCACACCTGACAGTTCCTCCCAGCAGTACTGACAGTTCCTCCCAGTACACCTGACGGTTCCTCCCAGCACACCTGACGGTTCCTCCCAGCACACCTGACAGTTCCTCCACAGCACATCTGACAGTTCCTCCCAGCACACCTGACAGTTCCTCCACAGCACACCTGACAGTTCCTCAAAGCACACCTGACGGTTCCTTCCAGCACACCTGACAGTTCCTTCCAGCACACCTGACAGTTCCTCCCAGCACACCTGACAGTTCCTCCACAGCACACCTGACAGTTCCTCCCAGCACACCTGACAGTTCCTCCCAGTACACCTGACGGTTCCTCCCAGTACACCTGACAGTTCCTCCCAGCACACCTGACAGTTCCTTCCAACACACCTGACGGTTCCTCCACAGCACACCTGACAGTTCCTTCCAGCACACCTGACGGTTCCTCCCAGTACACCTGACAGTTCCTCCACAGCACACCTGACAGTTCCTTCCAGCACACCTGACAGTTCCTCCCAGCACACCTGACAGTTCCTCCCAGCACACCTGACAGTTCCTCCCAGCACACCTGACAGTTCCTTACAACACACCTGACAGTTCCTTCCAGCACACCTGACAGTTCCTCCCAGTACACCTGACAGTTCCTTCCAGCACACCTGACCGTTCCTCCCAGTACACCTGACAGTTCCTTACAACACACCTGACAGTTCCTTCCAGCACACCTGACAGTTCCTTCCAGCACACCTGACAGTTCCTTCCAGCACACTTGACAGTTCCTCCCAGCACACCTGACAGATCCTTCCAGCACACCTGACAGTTCCTCCCAGCACACCTGAAAGTTCCTTCCAACACACCTGACAGTTCCTTCCAGCACACCTGACAGTTCCTCCACAGCACACCTGACGGTTCCTCCCAGCACACCTGACAGTTCCTCCCAGCACACCTGACGGTTCCTCCCAGCACACCTGAAAGTTCCTCCCAGCACACCTGACGGTTCCTCCCAGCACACCTGACAGTTCCTCCCAGCACACCTGACGCTTCCTCCCAGCACACCTGACGGTTCCTCCACAGCACACCTGACAGTTCCTTCCAGCACACCTGACAGTTCCTCCCAGCACACCTGACAGTTCCTCCCAGTACACCTGACGGTTCCTCCCAGCACACCTGACGGTTCCTCCCAGCACACCTGACAGTTCCTCCACAGCACATCTGACAGTTCCTCCCAGCACACCTGACAGTTCCTCCACAGCACACCTGACAGTTCCTCAAAGCACACCTGACGGTTCCTTCCAGCACACCTGACAGTTCCTTCCAGCACACCTGACAGTTCCTCCCAGCACACCTGACAGTTCCTCCACAGCACACCTGACAGTTCCTCCCAGCACACCTGACGGTTCCTCCCAGCACACCTGACGGTTCCTCCCAGCAAACCTGACAGTTCCTCCACAGCACACCTGACAGTTCCTCCCAGCACACCTGACAGTTCCTCCACAGCACACCTGACAGTTCCTCCCAGCACACCTGACGGTTCCTTCCAGCACACCTGACAGTTCCTTCCAGCACACCTGACGGTTCCTTCCAGCACACCTGACAGTTCCTTCCAGCACACCTGACGGTTCCTTCCAGCACACCTGACAGTTCCTTCCAGCACACCTGACAGTTCCTTCCAGCACACCTGACGGTTCCTTCCAGCACACCTGACAGTTCCTTCCAGCACACCTGACAGTTCCTTCCAGCACACCTGACGGTTCCTCCCAGCACACCTGACGGTTCCTTCCAGCACACCTGACGGTTCCTACCAGCACACCTGACGGTTCCTCCCAGCACACCTGACAGTTCCACCCAGCACACCTGACAGTTCCTCCCAACACACCTGACGGTTCCTCCACAGCACACCTGACAGTTCCTTCCAGCACACTTGACAGTTCCTCCCAGTACACCTGACGGTTCCTCCACAGCACACCTGACGGTTCCTCCCAGCACACCTGACAGTTCCTTCCAGCACACCTGACAGTTCCTCCCAGTACACCTGACGGTTCCTCCACAGCACACCTGACAGTTCCTTCCAGCACACCTGACAGTTCCTCCCAGTACACCTGACGGTTCCTACCAGCACTCCTGACAGTCCCTCCACAGCACACCTGACAGTTCCTCCCAGCACACCTGACAGTTCCTCCCAGTACACCTGACGGTTCCTCCCAGTACACCTGACAGTTCCTCCCAGCACACCTGACAGTTCCTCCCAGCACACCTGACAGTTCCTTCCAACACACCTGACGGTTCCTCCACAGCACACCTGACAGTTCCTTCCAGCACACCTGACAGTTCCTTCCAGCACACCTGACGGTTCCTCCCAGTACACCTGACAGTTCCTCCACAGCACACCTGACAGTTCCTTCCAGCACACCTGACAGTTCCTCCCAGCACACCTGACAGTTCCTCCCAGCACACCTGACGGTTCCTCCCAGCACACCTGACAGTTCCTTACAACACACCTGACAGTTCCTTCCAGCACACCTGACAGTTCCTCCACAGCACACCTGACGGTTCCTCCCAGCACACCTGACAGTTCCTTCCAGCACACCTGACAGTTCCTTCCAGCATACCTGACAGATCCTTCCAGCACACCTGACAGTTCCTCCACAGCACACCTGACAGTTCCTCCACAGCACACCTGACAGTTCCTCCACAGCACACCTGACAGTTCCTCCCAGCACACCTGAAAGTTCCTTCCAGCACACCTGACAGTTCCTCCCAGTACACCTGACGGTTCCTCCACAGCACACCTGACAGTTCGTCCCAGCACACCTGAAAGTTCCTTCCAGCACACCTGACGGTTCCTCCCAGCACACCTGACGGTTCCTCCCAGCACACCTGACAGTTCCTCCACAGCACATCTGACAGTTCCTCCCAGCACACCTGACAGTTCCTCCACAGCACACCTGACAGTTCCTCAAAGCACACCTGACGGTTCCTTCCAGCACACCTGACAGTTCCTTCCAGCACACCTGACAGTTCCTCCCAGCACACCTGACAGTTCCTCCACAGCACACCTGACAGTTCCTCCCAGCACACCTGACGGTTCCTCCCAGCACACCTGACGGTTCCTCCCAGCAAACCTGACAGTTCCTCCACAGCACACCTGACAGTTCCTCCCAGCACACCTGACAGTTCCTCCACAGCACACCTGACAGTTCCTCCCAGCACACCTGACGGTTCCTTCCAGCACACCTGACAGTTCCTTCCAGCACACCTGACGGTTCCTTCCAGCACACCTGACAGTTCCTTCCTGCACACCTGACGGTTCCTTACAGCACACCTGACAGTTCCTTCCAGCACACCTGACAGTTCCTTCCAGCACACCTGACAGTTCCTTCCAGCACACTTGACAGTTCCTCCCAGTACACCTGACGGTTCCTCCACAGCACACCTGACGGTTCCTCCCAGCACACCTGACAGTTCCTTCCAGCACACCTGACAGTTCCTCCCAGTACACCTGACGGTTCCTCCACAGCACACCTGACAGTTCCTTCCAGCACACCTGACAGTTCCTCCCAGTACACCTGACGGTTCCTACCAGCACTCCTGACAGTCCCTCCACAGCACACCTGACAGTTCCTCCCAGCACACCTGACAGTTCCTCCCAGCACACCTGACGGTTCCTCCCAGCACACCTGACAGTTCCTTACAACACACCTGACAGTTCCTTCCAGCACACCTGACAGTTCCTCCACAGCACACCTGACGGTTCCTCCCAGCACACCTGACAGTTCCTTCCAGCACACCTGACAGTTCCTTCCAGCATACCTGACAGATCCTTCCAGCACACCTGACAGTTCCTCCACAGCACACCTGACAGTTCCTCCACAGCACACCTGACAGTTCCTCCACAGCACACCTGACAGTTCCTACCAGCACAATCGAAAGTTCCTTCAAGCACACCTGACAGTTCCTCCCAGTACACCTGACGGTTCCTCCACAGCACACCTGACAGTTCCTCCCAGCACACCTGAAAGTTCCTTCCAGCACACCTGACGGTTCCTCCCAGCACACCTGACAGTTCCTCCACAGCACACCTGACAGTTCCTTCCAGCACACCTGACGGTTCCTCCCAGCACACCTGACAGTTCCTCCCAGCACACCTGACAGTTCCTCCCAGTACACCTGACGGTTCCTCCCAGCACACCTGACAGTTCCTCCCAGTACACCTGACGGTTCCTCCCAGCACACCTGAAAGTTCCTCCACAGCACACCTGACGGTTCCTCCCAGTACACCTGACGGTTCCTCCCAGCACACCTGACAGTTCCTTCCAGCACACCTGACAGTTCCTTCCAGCACACATGACAGTTCCTCCCAGCACACCTGACAGTTCCTTCCAGCACACCTGACAGTTCACCCACAGCACACCTGACAGTTCCTCCCAGCACACCTGACGGTTCCTCCCAGCACACCTGACAGTTCCTCCCAGCACACCTGACGGTTCCTCCCAGCACACCTGACAGTTCACCCACAGCACACCTGACAGTTCCTCCCAGCACACCTGACAGTTCACCCACAGCACACCTGACAGTTCCTCCCAGCACACCTGACAGTTCACCCACAGCACACCTGACAGTTCCTCCCAGCACACCTGACAGTTCCTTCCAGCACACCTGACGGTTCCTCCCAGCACACCTGACAGTTCCTCCCAGCACACCTGATGGTTCCTCCCAGCACACCTGACAGTTCCTCCCAGCACACCTGACGGTTCCTCCCAGCACACCTGACAGTTCACCCACAGCACACCTGACATTTTATCCCAGCACACCTGACAGTTCCTCCCAGCACACCTGACAGTTCCTCCCAGCACACCTGACGGTTCCTCCCAGCACACTTGACAGTTCCTCCACAGCACACCTGACAGTTCCTCCCAGCACACCTGACGGTTCCTTCCAGCACACCTGACAGTTCCTTCCAGCACACCGGACGGTTCCTTCCAGCACACCTGACGGTTCCTCCCAGCACACCTGACGGTTCCTCCACAGCACACCTGACAGTTCCTCCCAGCACACCTGACAGTTCCTTCCAGCACACCTGACGGTTCCTCCCAGCACACCTGACGGTTCCTCCACAGCACACCTGACAGTTCCTCCCAGCACACCTGACAGTTCCTCCCAGCACACCTGACGGTTCCTCCCAGCACACCTGACAGTTCCTTCCAGCACACCTGACAGTTCCTTCCAGCACACTTGACAGTTCCTCCCAGCACACCTGACAGTTCCTTCCAGCACACCTGACAGTTCCTCCACAGCACACCTGACAGTTCCTCCCAGCACACCTGACAGTTCCTTCCAGCACACCTGACGGTTCCTTCCAGCACACCTGACGGTTCCTCCACAGCACACCTGACAGTTCCTCCCAGCACACCTGACAGTTCCTTCCAGCACACCTGACGGTTCCTTCCAGCACACCTGACGGTTCCTCCACAGCACACCTGACAGTTCCTTCCAGCACACCTGACGGTTCCTTCCAGCACACCTGACAGTTCCTTCCAGCACACCTGACGGTTCCTTCCAGCACACCTGACGGTTCCTCCACAGCACACCTGACAGTTCCTTCCAGCACACCTGACGGTTCCTCCCAGCACACCTGACAGTTCACCCACAGCACACCTGACAGTTCCTCCCAGCACACCTGACGGTTCCTCCCAGCACACCTGACAGTTCCTCCCAGCACACCTGACGGTTCCTCCCAGCACACCTGACAGTTCACCCACAGCACACCTGACAGTTCCTCCCAGCACACCTGACAGTTCACCCACAGCACACCTGACAGTTCCTCCCAGCACACCTGACAGTTCACCCACAGCACACCTGACAGTTCCTCCCAGCACACCTGACAGTTCCTTCCAGCACACCTGACGGTTCCTCCCAGCACACCTGACAGTTCCTCCCAGCACACCTGACGGTTCCTCCCAGCACACCTGACAGTTCCTCCCAGCACACCTGACGGTTCCTCCCAGCACACCTGACAGTACACCCACAGCACACCTGACAGTTCCTCCCAGCACACCTGACAGTTCCTCCCAGCACACCTGACGGTTCCTCCCAGCACACTTGACAGTTCCTCCACAGCACACCTGACGGTTCCTCCCAGCACACCTGACAGTTCCTTCCAGCACACCTGACAGTTCCTCCCAGTACACCTGACGGTTCCTCCACAGCACACCTGACAGTTCCTTCCAGCACACCTGACAGTTCCTCCCAGTACACCTGACGGTTCCTCCCAGCACTCCTGACAGTTCCTCCACAGCACACCTGACAGTTCCTCCCAGCACACCTGACAGTTCCTCCCAGTACACCTGACGGTTCCTTCCAGTACACCTGACAGTTCCTTCCAGCACACCTGACAGTTCCTCCCAGCACACCTGACAGTTCCTTCCAACACACCTGACGGTTCCTCCACAGCACACCTGACAGTTCCTTCCAGCACACCTGACGGTTCCTCCCAGTACACCTGACAGTTCCTCCACAGCACACCTGACAGTTCCTTCCAGCACACCTGACAGTTCCTCCCAGCACACCTGACAGTTCCTCCCAGCACACCTGACGGTTCCTCCCAGCACACCTGACAGTTCCTTACAACACACCTGACGGTTCCTCCCAGCACTCCTGACAGTTCCTCCACAGCACACCTGACAGTTCCTCCCAGCACACCTGACAGTTCCTTCCAGCACACCTGACGGTTCCTCCCAGCACACCTGACGGTTCCTCCACAGCACACCTGACAGTTCCTCCCAGCACACCTGACAGTTCCTCCCAGCACACCTGACGGTTCCTCCCAGCACACCTGACAGTTCCTTCCAGCACACCTGACAGTTCCTTCCAGCACACTTGACAGTTCCTCCCAGCACACCTGACAGTTCCTTCCAGCACACCTGACAGTTCCTCCACAGCACACCTGACAGTTCCTCCCAGCACACCTGACAGTTCCTTCCAGCACACCTGACGGTTCCTTCCAGCACACCTGACGGTTCCTCCACAGCACACCTGACAGTTCCTCCCAGCACACCTGACAGTTCCTTCCAGCACACCTGACGGTTCCTTCCAGCACACCTGACGGTTCCTCCACAGCACACCTGACAGTTCCTTCCAGCACACCTGACGGTTCCTTCCAGCACACCTGACAGTTCCTTCCAGCACACCTGACGGTTCCTTCCAGCACACCTGACGGTTCCTCCACAGCACACCTGACAGTTCCTTCCAGCACACCTGACGGTTCCTCCCAGCACACCTGACAGTTCACCCACAGCACACCTGACAGTTCCTCCCAGCACACCTGACGGTTCCTCCCAGCACACCTGACAGTTCCTCCCAGCACACCTGACGGTTCCTCCCAGCACACCTGACAGTTCACCCACAGCACACCTGACAGTTCCTCCCAGCACACCTGACAGTTCACCCACAGCACACCTGACAGTTCCTCCCAGCACACCTGACAGTTCACCCACAGCACACCTGACAGTTCCTCCCAGCACACCTGACAGTTCCTTCCAGCACACCTGACGGTTCCTCCCAGCACACCTGACAGTTCCTCCCAGCACACCTGACGGTTCCTCCCAGCACACCTGACAGTTCCTCCCAGCACACCTGACGGTTCCTCCCAGCACACCTGACAGTACACCCACAGCACACCTGACAGTTCCTCCCAGCACACCTGACAGTTCCTCCCAGCACACCTGACGGTTCCTCCCAGCACACTTGACAGTTCCTCCACAGCACACCTGACGGTTCCTCCCAGCACACCTGACAGTTCCTTCCAGCACACCTGACAGTTCCTCCCAGTACACCTGACGGTTCCTCCACAGCACACCTGACAGTTCCTTCCAGCACACCTGACAGTTCCTCCCAGTACACCTGACGGTTCCTCCCAGCACTCCTGACAGTTCCTCCACAGCACACCTGACAGTTCCTCCCAGCACACCTGACAGTTCCTCCCAGTACACCTGACGGTTCCTTCCAGTACACCTGACAGTTCCTTCCAGCACACCTGACAGTTCCTCCCAGCACACCTGACAGTTCCTTCCAACACACCTGACGGTTCCTCCACAGCACACCTGACAGTTCCTTCCAGCACACCTGACGGTTCCTCCCAGTACACCTGACAGTTCCTCCACAGCACACCTGACAGTTCCTTCCAGCACACCTGACAGTTCCTCCCAGCACACCTGACAGTTCCTCCCAGCACACCTGACGGTTCCTCCCAGCACACCTGACAGTTCCTTACAACACACCTGACAGTTCCTTCCAGCACACCTGACAGTTCCTCCACAGCACACCTGACGGTTCCTCCCAGCACACCTGACAGTTCCTTCCAGCACACCTGACAGTTCCTTCCAGCACACCTGACAGTTCCTCCCAGCACACCTGACAGATCCTTCCAGCACACCTGACAGTTCCTCCACAGCACACCTGACAGTTCCTCCACAGCACACCTGACAGTTCCTCCACAGCACACCTGACAGTTCCTCCACAGCACACCTGACAGTTCCTCCCAGCACACCTGAAAGTTCCTTCCAGCACACCTGACAGTTCCTCCCAGTACACCTGACGGTTCCTCCACAGCACACCTGACAGTTCCTCCCAGCACACCTGAAAGTTCCTTCCAGCACACCTGACGGTTCCTCCCAGCACACCTGACAGTTCCTCCACAGCACACCTGACAGTTCCTTCCAGCACACCTGACGGTTCCTCCCAGCACACCTGACAGTTCCTCCCAGCACACCTGACAGTTCCTCCCAGTACACCTGACGGTTCCTCCCAGCACACCTGACAGTTCCTCCCAGTACACCTGACGGTTCCTCCCAGCACACCTGACAGTTCCTCCACAGCACACCTGACGGTTCCTCCCAGTACACCTGACGGTTCCTCCCAGCACACCTGACAGTTCACCCACAGCACACCTGACAGTTCCTCCCAGCACACCTGACAGTTCACCCACAGCACACCTGACAGTTCCTCCCAGCACACCTGACAGTTCACCCACAGCACACCTGACAGTTCCTCCCAGCACACCTGACAGTTCCTTCCAGCACACCTGACGGTTCCTCCCAGCACACCTGACAGTTCCTCCCAGCACACCTGACGGTTCCTCCCAGCACACCTGACAGTTCCTCCCAGCACACCTGACGGTTCCTCCCAGCACACCTGACAGTACACCCACAGCACACCTGACAGTTCCTCCCAGCACACCTGACAGTTCCTCCCAGCACACCTGACAGTTCCTCCCAGCACACCTGACGGTTCCTCCCAGCACACTTGACAGTTCCTCCACAGCACACCTGACGGTTCCTCCCAGCACACCTGACAGTTCCTTCCAGCACACCTGACAGTTCCTCCCAGTACACCTGACGGTTCCTCCACAGCACACCTGACAGTTCCTTCCAGCACACCTGACAGTTCCTCCCAGTACACCTGACGGTTCCTCCACAGCACACCTGACAGTTCCTTCCAGCACACCTGACAGTTCCTCCCAGTACACCTGACGGTTCCTCCCAGCACTCCTGACAGTTCCTCCACAGCACACCTGACAGTTCCTCCCAGCACACCTGACAGTTCCTCCCAGTACACCTGACGGTTCCTCCCAGTACACCTGACAGTTCCTTCCAGCACACCTGACAGTTCCTCCCAGCACACCTGACAGTTCCTTCCAACACACCTGACGGTTCCTCCACAGCACACCTGACAGTTCCTTCCAGCACACCTGACGGTTCCTCCCAGTACACCTGACAGTTCCTCCACAGAACACCTGACAGTTCCTTCCAGCACACCTGACAGTTCCTCCCAGCACACCTGACAGTTCCTCCCAGCACACCTGACGGTTCCTCCCAGCACACCTGACAGTTCCTTACAACACACCTGACAGTTCCTTCCAGCACACCTGACAGTTCCTCCACAGCACACCTGACGGTTCCTCCCAGCACACCTGACAGTTCCTTCCAGCACACCTGACAGTTCCTTCCAGCACACCTGACAGTTCCTCCCAGCACACCTGACAGATCCTTCCAGCACACCTGACAGTTCCTCCACAGCACACCTGACAGTTCCTCCACAGCACACCTGACAGTTCCTCCACAGCACACCTGACAGTTCCTCCACAGCACACCTGACAGTTCCTCCCAGCACACCTGAAAGTTCCTTCCAGCACACCTGACAGTTCCTCCCAGTACACCTGACGGTTCCTCCACAGCACACCTGACAGTTCCTCCCAGCACACCTGAAAGTTCCTTCCAGCACACCTGACGGTTCCTCCCAGCACACCTGACAGTTCCTCCACAGCACACCTGACAGTTCCTTCCAGCACACCTGACGGTTCCTCCCAGCACACCTGACAGTTCCTCCCAGCACACCTGACAGTTCCTCCCAGTACACCTGACGGTTCCTCCCAGCACACCTGACAGTTCCTCCCAGTACACCTGACGGTTCCTCCCAGCACACCTGACAGTTCCTCCACAGCACACCTGACGGTTCCTCCCAGTACACCTGACGGTTCCTCCCAGCACACCTGACAGTTCCTTCCAGCACACCTGACAGTTCCTTCCAGCACACATGACAGTTCCTCCCAGCACACCTGACAGTTCCTTCCAGCACACCTGACAGTTCACCCACAGCACACCTGACAGTTCCTCCCAGCACACCTGACGGTTCCTCCCAGCACACCTGACAGTTCCTCCCAGCACACCTGACGGTTCCTCCCAGCACACCTGACAGTTCCATACAACACACCTGACAGTTCCTTCCAGCACACCTGACAGTTCCTCCACAGCACACCTGACGGTTCCTCCCAGCACACCTGACAGTTCCTTCCAGCACACCTGACGGTTCCTCCCAGCACACCTGACAGTTCCTCCACAGCACACCTGACAGTTCCTTCCAGCACACCTGACGGTTCCTCCCAGCACACCTGACAGTTCCTCCCAGCACACCTGACAGTTCCTCCCAGTACACCTGACGGTTCCTCCCAGCACACCTGACAGTTCCTCCCAGTACACCTGACGGTTCCTCCCAGCACACCTGACAGTTCCTCCACAGCACACCTGACGGTTCCTCCCAGTACACCTGACGGTTCCTCCCAGCACACCTGACAGTTCCTTCCAGCACACCTGACAGTTCCTTCCAGCACACCTGATAGTTCCTCCCAGCACACCTGACAGTTCCTTCCAGCACACCTGACAGTTCACCCACAGCACACCTGACAGTTCCTCCCAGCACACCTGACAGTTCACCCACAGCACACCTGACAGTTCCTCCCAGCACACCTGACAGTTCACCCACAGCACACCTGACAGTTCCTCCCAGCACACCTGACAGTTCCTTCCAGCACACCTGACGGTTCCTCCCAGCACACCTGACAGTTCCTCCCAGCACACCTGACGGTTCCTCCCAGCACACCTGACATTTCCTCCCAGCACACCTGACGGTTCCTCCCAGCACACCTGACAGTTCACCCACAGCACACCTGACAGTTCCTCCCAGCACACCTGACAGTTCCTCCCAGCACACCTGACAGTTCCTCCCAGCACACCTGACGGTTCCTCCCAGCACACTTGACAGTTCCTCCACAGCACACCTGACAGTTCCTCCCAGCACAACTGACGGTTCCTTCCAGCACACCTGACAGTTCCTTCCAGCACACCGGACGGTTCCTTCCAGCACACCTGACGGTTCCTCCCAGCACACCTGACGGTTCCTCCACAGCACACCTGACAGTTCCTCCCAGCACACCTGACAGTTCCTTCCAGCACACCTGACGGTTCCTCCCAGCACACCTGACGGTTCCTCCACAGCACACCTGACAGTTCCTCCCAGCACACCTGACAGTTCCTCCCAGCACACCTGACGGTTCCTCCCAGCACACCTGACAGTTCCTTCCAGCACACCTGACAGTTCCTTCCAGCACACTTGACAGTTCCTCCCAGCACACCTGACAGTTCCTTCCAGCACACCTGACAGTTCCTCCACAGCACACCTGACAGTTCCTCCCAGCACACCTGACAGTTCCTCCCAGCACACCTGACGGTTCCTTCCAGCACACCTGACGGTTCCTCCCAGCACACCTGACAGCTCCTCCCAGCACACCTGACGGTTCCTCCCAGCACACCTGACAGTTCCTCCCAGCACACCTGACGGTTCCTCCCAGCACACCTGACAGTTCACCCACAGCACACCTGACAGTTCCTCCCAGCACACCTGACAGTTCCTCCCAGCACACCTGACAGTTCCTCCCAGCACACCTGACGGTTCCTCCCAGCACATTTGTCAGTTCCTCCACAGCACACCTGACGGTTCCTCCCAGCACACCTGACAGTTCCTTCCAGCACACCTGACAGTTCCTCCCAGTACACCTGACGGTTCCTCCACAGCACACCTGACAGTTCCTTCCAGCACACCTGACAGTTCCTCCCAGTACACCTGACGGTTCCTCCCAGCACTCCTGACAGTTCCTCCACAGCACACCTGACAGTTCCTCCCAGCACACCTGACAGTTCCTCCCAGTACACCTGACGGTTCCTCCCAGTACACCTGACAGTTCCTTCCAGCACACCTGACAGTTCCTTCCAACACACCTGACGGTTCCTCCACAGCACACCTGACAGTTCCTTCCAGCACACCTGACGGTTCCTCCCAGTACACCTGACAGTTCCTCCACAGCACACCTGACAGTTCCTTCCAGCACACCTGACAGTTCCTCCCAGCACACCTGACGGTTCCTCCCAGCACACCTGACAGTTCCTCCCAGTACACCTGACGGTTCCTCCCAGCACACCTGACAGTTCCTCCACAGCACACCTGACGGTTCCTCCCAGTACACCTGACGGTTCCTCCCAGCACACCTGACAGTTCCTTCCAGCACACCTGACAGTTCCTTCCAGCACACATGACAGTTCCTCCCAGCACACCTGACAGTTCCTTCCAGCACACCTGACAGTTCACCCACAGCACACCTGACAGTTCCTCCCAGCACACCTGACGGTTCCTCCCAGCACACCTGACAGTTCCTCCCAGCACACCTGACGGTTCCTCCCAGCACACCTGACAGTTCCTTACAACACACCTGACAGTTCCTTCCAGCACACCTGACGGTTCCTCCACAGCACACCTGACGGTTCCTCCCAGCACACCTGACAGTTCCTTCCAGCACACCTGACAGTTCCTTCCAGCACACCTGACAGTTCCTCCCAGCACAACTGACAGATCCTTCCAGCACACCTGACAGTTCCTCCACAGCACACCTGACAGTTCCTCCACAGCACACCTGACAGTTCCTCCACAGCACACCTGACATTTCCTCCACAGCACACCTGACAGTTCCTCCCAGCACACCTGAAAGTTCCTTCCAGCACACCTGACAGTTCCTCCCAGTACACCTGACGGTTCCTCCACAGCACACCTGACAGTTCCTCCCAGCACACCTGAAAGTTCCTTCCAGCACACCTGACGGTTCCTCCCAGCACACCTGACAGTTCCTCCACAGCACACCTGACAGTTCCTTCCAGCACACCTGACGGTTCCTCCCAGCACACCTGACAGTTCCTCCCAGCACACCTGACAGTTCCTCCCAGTACACCTGACGGTTCCTCCCAGCACACCTGACAGTTCCTCCCAGTACACCTGACGGTTCCTCCCAGCACACCTGACAGTTCCTCCACAGCACACCTGACGGTTCCTCCCAGTACACCTGACGGTTCCTCCCAGCACACCTGACAGTTCCTTCCAGCACACCTGACAGTTCCTTCCAGCACACATGACAGTTCCTCCCAGCACACCTGACAGTTCCTTCCAGCACACCTGACAGTTCACCCACAGCACACCTGACAGTTCCTCCCAGCACACCTGACGGTTCCTCCCAGCACACCTGACAGTTCCTCCCAGCACACCTGACGGTTCCTCCCAGCACACCTGACAGTTCACCCACAGCACACCTGACAGTTCCTCCCAGCACACCTGACAGTTCACCCAGCACACCTGACAGTTCCTCCCAGCACACCTGACAGTTCACCCACAGCACACCTGACAGTTCCTCCCAGCACACCTGACAGTTCCTTCCAGCACACCTGACGGTTCCTCCCAGCACACCTGACAGTTCCTCCCAGCACACCTGACGGTTCCTCCCAGCACACCTGACAGTTCCTCCCAGCACACCTGACGGTTCCTCCCAGCACACCTGACAGTTCACCCACAGCACACCTGACAGTTCCTCCCAGCACACCTGACAGTTCCTCCCAGCACACCTGACAGTTCCTCCCAGCACACCTGACGGTTCCTCCCAGCACACTTGACGGTTCCTCCACAGCACACCTGACAGTTCCTCCCAGCACACCTGACGGTTCCTTCCAGCACACCTGACAGTTCCTTCCAGCACACCGGACGGTTCCTTCCAGCACACCTGACGGTTCCTCCCAGCACACCTGACGGTTCCTCCACAGCACACCTGACAGTTCCTCCCAGCACACCTGACAGTTCTTTCCAGCACACCTGACGGTTCCTCCCAGCACACCTGACGGTTCCTCCACAGCACACCTGACAGTTCCTCCCAGCACACCTGACAGTTCCTCCCAGCACACCTGACGGTTACTCCCAGCACACCTGACAGTTCCTTCCAGCACACTTGACAGTTCCTCCCAGCACACCTGACAGTTCCTTCCAGCACACCTGACAGTTCCTTCCAGCACACCTGACAGTTCCTCCACAGCACACATGACAGTTCCTCCCAGCACACCTGACAGTTCCTTCCAGCACACCTGACGGTTCCTTCCAGCACACCTGACGGTTCCTCCACAGCACACCTGACAGTTCCTTCCAGCACACCTGACGGTTCCTTCCAGCACACCTGACAGTTCCTCCCAGTACACCTGACGTTCCTCCCAGCACACCTGACAGTTCCTCCACAGCACACCTGACGGTTCCTCCCAGTACACCTGACGGTTCCTCCCAGCACACCTGACAGTTCCTTCCAGCACACCTGACAGTTCCTTCCAGCACACTTGACAGTTCCTCCCAGCACACCTGACAGTTCCTTCCAGCACACCTGACAGTTCACCCACAGCACACCTGACAGTTCCTCCCAGCACACCTGACGGTTCCTTCCAGCACACCTGACAGTTCCTCCCAGCACACCTGACGGTTCCTCCCAGCACACCTGACAGTTCACCCACAGCACACCTGACAGTTCCTCCCAGCGCACCTGACAGTTCACCCACAGCACACCTGACAGTTCCTCCCAGCACACCTGACAGTTCACCCACAGCACACCTGACAGTTCCTCCCAGCACACCTGACAGTTCCTCCCAGCACACCTGACAGTTCCTTCCAGCACACCTGACGGTTCCTCCCAGCACACCTGACAGTTCCTCCCAGCACACCTGACGGTTCCTCCCAGCACACCTGACAGTTCCTCCCAGCACACCTGACGGTTCCTCCCAGCACACCTGACAGTTCCTCCCAGCACACCTGACGGTTCCTCCCAGCACACCTGACAGTTCACCCACAGCACACCTGACAGTTCCTCCCAGCACACCTGACGGTTCCTCCCAGCACACCTGACAGTTCCTCCCAGCACACCTGACGGTTCCTCCCAGCACACTTGACAGTTCCTCCACAGCACACCTGACAGTTCCTCCCAGCACACCTGACGGTTCCTTCCAGCACACCTGACAGTTCCTTCCAGCACACCTGACGGTTCCTCCCAGCACACCTGACGGTTCCTCCACAGCACACCTGACGGTTCCTCCCAGTACACCTGACGGTTCCTTCCAGCACACCTGACGGTTCCTCCCAGCACACCTGACGGTTCCTCCACAGCACACCTGACAGTTCCTCCCAGCACACCTGACAGTTCCTTCCAGCACACCTGACGGTTCCTCCCAGCACACCTGACAGTTCCTCCCAGCACACCTGACAGTTCCTTCCAGCACACCTGACAGTTCCTCCACAGCACACCTGACAGTTCCTCCCAGCACACCTGACAGTTCCTTCCAGCACACCTGACGGTTCCTTCCAGCACACCTGACGGTTCCTCCACAGCACACCTGACAGTTCCTTCCAGCACACCTGACGGTTCCTTCCAGCACACCTGACAGTTCCTTCCAACACACCTGACAGTTCCACCCAGCACACCTGACAGTTCCTCCCAACACACCTGACGGTTCCTCCACAGCACACCTGACAGTTCCACCCAGCACACCTGACAGTTCCTCTCAACACACCTGACGGTTCCTCCCAGCACACCTGACGGTTCCTCCCAGCACACCTGACGGTTCCTCCCAGCACACCTGACAGTTCCTCCCAGCACACCTGACAGTTCCTCCCAACACACCTGACGGTTCCTCCACAGCACACCTGACGGTTCCTTCCAGCACACCTGACGGTTCCTTCCAGCACACCTGACGGTTCCTCCCAGTACACCTGACGGTTCCTCCCAGCACACCTGACAGTTCCTCCCAACACACCTGACGGTTCCTCCACAGCATACCTGACGGTTCCTTCCAGCACACCTGACGGTTCCTCCCAGTACACCTGACGGTTCCTCCACAGCACACCTGACAGTTCCACCCAGCACACCTGACAGTTCCTCCCAACACACCTGACGGTTCCTCCACAGTACACCTGACGGTTCCTCCACAGCACACCTGATAGTTCCACCCAGCACACCTGACAGTTCCACCCAGCACACCTGACAGTTCCTCCCAACACACCTGACGGTTCCTCCCAGCACACCTGACAGTTCCACCCAGCACACCTGACAGTTCCTCCCAACACACCTGACAGTTCCACCCAGCACACCTGACAGTTCCACCCATCACACCTGACAGTTCCACCCAGCACACCTGACAGTTCCACCCAGCACACCTGACAGTTCCACCCAGCACACCTGACAGTTCCTCCCAACACACCTGACGGTTCCTCCACAGCACACCTGACAGTTCCACCCAGCAAACCTGACAGTTCCTCCCAACACACCTGACGGTTCCTCCACAGCACACCTGACAGTTCCTCCCAACACACCTGACGGTTCCTCCCAACACACCTGACGGTTCCTCCCAACACACCTGACGGTTCCTCCCAACACACCTGACGGTTCCTCCCAGCACACCTGACGGTTCCTCCCAGCACACCTGACGGTTCCTCCCAGCACACCTGACGGTTCCTCCCAGCACACCTGACGGTTCCTCCCAGCACACCTGACGGTTCCTCCCAGCACACCTGACGGTTCCTCCCAGCACACCTGACAGTTCCTCCCAACACACCTGACGGTTCCTCCACAGCACACCTGACGGTTCCTTCCAGCACACCTGACGGTTCCTTCCAGCACACCTGACGGTTCCATCCAGCACACCTGACGGTTCCTCCCAGCACACCTGACAGTTCCTCCCAGCACACCTGACAGTTCCTTCCAGCACACCTGACGGTTCCTTCCAGCACACCTGACGGTTCCTCCCAGCACACCTGACAGTTCCTCCCAGCACACCTGACGGTTCCTTCCAGCACACCTGACAGTTCCTCCCAGCACACCTGACGGTTCCTTCCAGCACACCTGACGGTTCCTCCCAGCACACCTGACAGTTCCTCCCAGCACACCTGACGGTTCCTTCCAGCACACCTGACGGTTCCTCCCAGCACACCTGACGGTTCCTCCCAGCACACCTGACGGTTCCTTCCAGCACACCTGACGGTTCCTCCCAGCACACCTGACAGTTCCTCCCAGCACACCTAACGGTTCCTTCCAGCACACCTGACGGTTCGTTCCAGCACACCTGACGGTTCCTTCCAGCACACCTGACGGTTCCTCCCAGTACACCTGACGGTTCCTCCCAGCACACCTGACGGTTCCTCCCAGCACACCTGACAGTTCACCCAGCACACCTGACAGTTCCTCCCAACACACCTGACGGTTCCTCCCAGCACACCTGACGGTTCCTCCCAGCACACCTGACAGTTCACCCAGCACACCTGTCAGTTCCTCCCAACACACCTGACGGTTCCTCCACAGCACACCTGACAGTTCCACCCAGCACACCTGACAGTTCCTCTCAACACACCTGACGGTTCCTCCCAGCACACCTGACGGTTCCTCCCAGCACACCTGACGGTTCCTCCCAGCACACCTGACGGTTCCTCCCAGCACACCTGACGGTTCCTCCCAGCACACCTGACGGTTCCTCCCAGCACACCTGACGGTTCCTCCCAGTACACCTGGCGGTTCACCCAGCACACCTCATGGTTCCTCCCAGTAGACCTGACGGTTCCTCCCAGTGCACCTGACAGTTCCTCCCAGTACACCTGACGGTTCACCCAGCACACCTGATGGTTCCTCCCAGTAGACCTGACGGTTCCTCCACAGCACACCTGACAGTTCCTCCCAGCACACCTGATGGTTCCTCCCAGTAGACCTGACGGTTCCTCCACAGCACACCTGACAGTTCCTCCCAGCACACCTGACGGTTCCTCCCAGCACACCTGACAGTACCTTCCAGCACACCTGACGGTTCCTCCCAGCACACCTGACGGTTCCTCCCAAAACATCTGACAGTTCCTTCTAAGACACCTGACGGTTCCTCCCAGCACACCTGACAGTTCCTCCCAGCACACCTGACGGTTCCTCCCAGCACACCTGACGGTTCCTCACAGCACACCTGACGGTTCCTCCCAGCACACCTGACGGTTCCTCCCAGCACACCTGACGGTTCCTCCCAGCACACCTGACGGTTCCTCACAGCACACCTGACGGTTCCTCCCAGCACACCTGACGGTTCCTCCCAGCACACCTGACGGTTCCTTCACAGCTGTAGGTCATCATCTCACTATTACTTCTCCACACTTTCTGTAAAATCATTTTTTTCTGCTCCTTCTGTCTCCCGTTTGTATTTCCCCCTGGTAAGATTCCTCTACTCACTTGGTTCTGTTGTAACAGCAGTGTTTACTGACCGATTACACTAGCTTCCTGCTGGATATCCCATTGTCTCTGCTTTCTGCTCCTCTACTGCTCCTCTGGGAAACGTGTGTGCGTCTGTCTGTGTGTCTGTCTGTGTGTGTGTGTGTGTCTGTGTGTCTGTGTGTATGTGTGTATGTGTGTCTTTGTGTCTGTGCGTGTGTCTGTGCGTGTGTGTGTGTATGTGCGTGTGTGTGTGTCTGTGTGTGTTTGGTGTGTGTGTGTGTGTTTGGTGTGTGTGTTTGGTGTCTGTGTGTGTGTGTGTGTTTGGTGTGCGTTTGGTGTGTGTGTGTTTGGTGTGTGTGTGTGTGTTTGGTGTGCGTTTGGTGTGTGTGTTTGGTGTGTGTGTGTGTGTGTGTGTGTGTGTGTGTGTGTGTGTGTGTGTGTGTGTGTGTGTGTGTTTGGTATGCGTTTGTTAATGTGTGTGGCAGGTCAGTTACATCCATGACTATTCCACACTTGACATTTGACCCCCCTCACAGGATGTGATGTAAACATGTAATGTACGCATCACTTCTTTTGTTCTAAGTTGTAAGCCAGTCCAAGGTTGTGTCACCTCTATGTGCTGTTGTTTTTCCTCCAGTTTGATGCTCATTATTCAGCGAGATCACACCAGATAGGCTTCAGTATTCAACGTTTTTCCTGCGTCTCCAGGACGTCGGGAGATGCCTTCAATACAGTCCACTAGTAGGGAGATGTCTTCAATACTGTCCACTAGTAGGGAGATGTCTTCAGTACTGTCCACTAGTAGGGAGATGTCTTCAATACTGTCCACTAGTAGGGAGATGTCTTCAATACTGTCCACTAGTAGGGTGATGTCTTCAATACTGTCCACTAGGAGCAACATGAGCACCTATTAGCATCTAGTAGGGAGATGTCTTCAATACTGTCCACTAGTAGGGAGATGTCTTCAATACTGTCCACTAGGGACAACGTGAGCACCTATTACCATCTAGTAGGGAGATGTCTTCAATGCTGTCCACTAGGGGCAACGTGAGCATCTATTACCATCTAGTAGGGAGATGTCTTCAATACTGTCCACTAGTAGGGAGATGTCTTCAATACTGTCCACTAGGGGCAACGTGAAAACCTATTACCATCTAGTAGGGAGATGTCTTCAAACTGTCCACTAGGGGCAACGTGAGCACCTACTACCATCTAGTAGGGAGATGTCTTCAATACTGTCCACTAGGGACAACGTGAACACCTATTACCATCTAGTAGGGAGATGTCTTCAATACTGTCCACTAGTAGGGAGATGTCTTCAATACTGTCCACTAGGGGCAACGTGAACACCTATTACCATCTAGTAGGGAGATGTCTTCAATACTGTCCACTAGTAGGGAGATGTCTTCAATACTGTCCACTAGGGGCAACGTGAGCACCTACTACCATCTAGTAAGGAGATGTATTCAATACTGTCCACTAGGGGCAACGTGAGCACCTACTACCATCTAGTAAGGAGATGTATTCAATACTGTCCACTAGGGGCAACGTGAGCACCTATTACCATCTAGTAGGGAGATGTCTTCAATACTGTCCACTAGGGGCAACGTGAGCACCTATTACCATCTAGTAGGGCGATGTCTTCAATACTGTCCACTAGGGGCAACATGAACACATATTACCATCTAGTAGGGAGATGTCTTCAATACTGTCCATTTCTTGTAGGCTCGTGTCCTATATCTAGGTAGGCGTGTCCTATATCTAGGTAGGCGTGTCCTATATCTAGGCAGGTGTGTCCTATATCCAGTCGTGTCCCATATCTAGTCTTGTTTTACCACTGTCTTCATATTCTTGTGTTCACACCAGCTAGATGTTCATAACTATTTTCCATCCTGTGTTATCTGTCTGCAGTGCATTTGGAAAGTATTCAGAGATCTTGACTTTTTCCACATTTTGTTACGTTACAGCCTTATTCTGAAATGTCCTCATCATTCTAAACATAGTAACCAAAAATGAAATTTGTGCAAAAACTTAAATATAACATTTCCATAAGTATTCAGACCCTTTACTCAGAACTTTGTTGAAGCACCTTTGGCAGCGATTACAGCCTTGAGTCTTCTTGAGTATGATGCTACAAGCTGGGCACACCTGTATATGAGGAGTTTCTCCCATTCTTCTCTGCAGATCCTCTCAACCTCTGTCAGGTTGGATGGGGAGCGTTGCTGAAAAGCTATTTTCAGGTCTCTCCAGAGATGTTTTGGCTGGGCCACTCAAGGACATTCAGAGACTCGTCCTGAAGCCACTCCTGCTTTGTCTTGGCTGTGTGCTTAGGGTCGTTGTCCTGTCGAAGGTTTAACCTTTTCCCCCAGTCTGAGGTCCTGAGCACTCTGGAGCAGGTTTTCATCAAGGATCTCTCTGTACTTTGCTCCGTTCATCTTTCCCTCGATCCTGACTAGTCTCCCAGTCCCTGCCGCTGAAAAACATCCCCACAGTATGATGCTGCCACCATCATGCTTCACTGTAGGGATGGTGCCAGGTTTCCTAGAGACGTGACGCTTGGCATTCAGGCCAAAGAATTCAATCTTGTTTTCATCAGACCAGAGAATCTTGTTTCTCATGGTCTGAAAATTCTTTAGGTGCCTTTTGGCAAACTCCATGCAGGCTGTCATGTGCCTTTTACTGAGGAGTGGCTTCTGTCTGGCCACTCTAGCATAAAGCCCTGATTGGTGGAGTGCTGCAGAGATGGTTGTCCTTCTGCAAGGTTCTCCCATCTCCACAGAGGAACATCAGGTTCTTGGTCACCTCCCTGACCAAGGTCCTTCTCCCCCAATTGCTCAGTTTGGCCGGACAGCCAGCTCTAGGAAGAGTCTTGGTGGTTCCAAACTTTTTCCATTTAAGAATAATGGAGGCCGCTGTGTTTTTGGGGACCTTCAATGCTGCCAAAAAATTTTTGTCTCACAGCAAAGGGTCTGAATACTTATTTAAATAAGGTATTTCATTTTTTTTTTATATGTTTGCTAACATTTCTATAAACCTGTTTCCGCCTCTCATTATGGGGTATTGTGTGTAGATTGATGAAGATTTTATTTTAATTTATACATTTTAGAATATGCCTGAAAAAAATCCCACTAGCCACAGACGTCAATTCAACATCTATTCTAAGTTGGTTCCACGTCATTATGTTGAAATTCTATGGAAACAACACCGTTTCAACCTGTGTGTGCCCAGTTTGATCCCTCCCTAATGAAAATTACAGGCCTCTCTCATCTTTTTAAGTGGGAGAACTTGCACAATTGGTGGCTGACTAAATACTTTTTTGCCCCACCGTATATACACACATATTCACACGCAAAAATGTTCTCTCTCTCTCTCTCTCTCTCTCTCTCTCTCTCTCTCTCTCTCTCTCTCTCTCTCTCTCTCTCTCTCATCTCTCTCTCTCTCTCTCTCTCTCTCTCTCTCTCTCTCTCTCTCTCTCTCTCTCTCTCTCTCTCCTCTCTCTCTCTCTCTCTCTCTCTCTCTCTCTCTCTCTCTCTCTCTCTCTCTCTCTCTCTCTCTCTCTCTCTCTCTCTCTCTCTCTCTCTCTCTCTCTCTCTCTCTCTCTCTCTCAATTCAAATCAATTCAATTCAATTCAAGGGGCTTTATTGGCATGGGAAACATGTGTTAACATTGCCAAAGCAAGTGAGGTAGCAGTACACAAAAGTGAAACAAACAATACAAATTAACAGTAAACATTACACATACAGAAGTTTCAAAACAATAAAGACATTACAAATGTCATATTATATATATATATATATATATACAGTGTTGTAGCAATGTACGAATGGTTAAAGCACACAGGTTAAAATAAATAGGCATAAATATGGGTTGCATTTACAATGCTGTTTGTTCTTCACTGGTTGCCCTTTTCTTGTGACAACAGGTCACAAATCTTGCTGCTGTGATGGCACACTGTGGAATTTCACCCAGTAGATATGGGAGTTTATCAAAATTGGATTTGTTTTCGAATTCTTTGTGGAACTGTGTAATCTGAGGGAAATATGTGTCTCTAATATGGTCATACATTGGGCAGGAGGTTAGAAAGTGCAGCTCAGTTTCCACCTCATTTTGTGGACAGTGAGCACATAGCCTGTCTTCTCTTGAGAGCCATGTCTGCCTACGGCGGCCTTTCTCAATAGCAAGGCTATGCTCACTGAGTCTGTACATAGTCAAAGCTTTCCTTAAGTTTGGGTCAGTCACAGTGGTTAGGTATTCTGCCACTGTGTACTCTCTGTTTAGGGCCAAATAGCATTCTAGTTTGCTCTGTTTTTTTGTTAATTCTTTCCAATGTGTCAAGTAATTATCTTTTTGTTTTCTCATGATTTGGTTGGTCTAATTGTGCTGTTGTCCTGGGGCTCTGTGGGGTGTGTTTGTGTTTGTGAACAGAGCCCTAGGACCAGCTTGCTTAGGGGACTCTTCTCCAGGTTCATCTCTCTGTAGGTGATGGCTTTGTTATGG